>NC_133615.1:34846473-35142152 GCF_964106895.1 Numenius arquata
ATCAGCAATCAGCAACAGTGGTAGCGCCTCTCTGATAACATATTTAAGAAAGGGAAAAAAGTTGCTGTGCAACAGCAACTGCAGTCGAAGAGAGGAGTGAGAGTATGAGAGAAACAACTCTGCAGGCACCATGGTCAGTGAAGGAGGGGGAGGAGGTACTCCAGGTGCTGGAGCAGAGATTCCCATGCAGCCCGTGGTGAAGACCATGGTGAGGCAGGCTGTCCCCCTGCAGTCTATGGAGGTTAACGGTGGATCAGATATCCACCTGCTCCACCATATCTTGAAGGACCCCATGCCAGAGCAGGTGGATGGGCCTGAAGGAGGCTGTGACCCTATGGAAAGCCCACATTGGAGCAGGCTCCTGGCAGTACCTGTGGACCCATGGAGAGAGGAGCCCACACTGGAGCAGGCTCCTGGCAGTACCTGTGGACCCATGGAGAGAGGAGCCCACACTGGAGCAGGTTTGCTGGCAGGACTTGTGACCCTGTGGGGGACCCACACTGGAGCAGTCCCTTCCTGAAGGAATGCACCCTATGGAAAGGACCCATGCTGGAGCAGTTCATGAAGAAATGTAGCCTGTAGGAAGGACTCACGTTGGGAGGGACCGCATGCTGGAGCAGGGGAATCCTCCCCCTGAGGAGGAAGGAGAAGCAGAGACAACGTGTGATGAACTGATTCTAACCCCCCATTCCTCATCCCCCTGCACCGCTCAGGGGGAAGAGGTAGAGAAAATAAGGAGTAAAGTTGAGCCCTGGAAGAAGGGAGGGGTGGGGGAAAGGTATTTTTAAGATCTGGTTTTATTTCGCATTATCCAACTCTGATTTTGATTGGAAATAATTTAATTTCCCCAAGTAGAGTCTGTTTTGCCTGTGACAATAATTGCTGAATGATCTCTTCCTGTCCTTTTCTCAACTCACGAGCCTTTCGTTATATTTTCTCTCCCCTGTCCAATTGAGGCAGGGGAGTGATAGAGCGGCTTTGGTAGGCACCTGGTGTCCAGCCAGGGTCAACCCACCGCAAGGAACGTACCCAAGAAAATAAGGGGAGGCAGAGAAGGGGCATACCCAAGAAAAGAGGCCCAGGAAATGAGGGGCAAGGCCCAGGAAAGGAGGAGGGCAAGGCACATGAAAAGAGGGTGAGACAGAGGCAAAACCCAGAAAAGGAGTCCAAGGCGGGGAAGAGGAGGTAAGGAGGGCAGGGCCCAGGAAAGGAGGATGAGGTGTGGTAGAAACAAGGCCCAAGAACCTGTGAGCAGGGCAAGGCACTGGGGGAGAGGCCCAAAGAGTGTGGGGTGAGGGCCAAGGAGCCAGGGAGAGGGTGAGGTGAAAGAAAGGCAAGGAGCCAGAGGAGGGGTGAAATGAAAGCAAAGGAAACTGGGGAAAGGCAAGAGTGAAGGAAAGGGCCTATGAGCTGAGGGCTAGGGGAGGGCTAAGGAGAAGCCCAAGGAGAGGAGAGCAAGGTGACAGCCAAGGTGCCAGAGCCAAGGAGCCAGGGCAGGGTGAGCTGAGACCCGAGGATCTTAAGGTGTGCTGGGGGTGAGGTGAGGCCCAAGGAGCTTAGGGCATGCTGGTGAGGCTCAAGGAGCCGAGGAAAGAGAAGCCAAAGAAGCCAGGGGTGAGGCAGGGCCCAAAGACTGTGAGGCGATGATGAAGGAACTGGGGAAAAGGTGAGGGTAAGGCAAGGGCAAAGGTGAGGCGAGAGCCAAGGACACAGGGGTGGGGAAAGACAGGGGCAAAGAAAGAGCAAGGCATGGCCCAAGGAGCTGGGGGCAAGAATAGAGTGAAGTGAGGGCATATGAGCTAAGCTAGGGGCACGGCAAGGGCCACAGAAAGGAGGGAGAGTGCGAGGTGATGTCAGGCCCAAAGGGCTGAGGATAAGGTGAGGGTGAGGTGAGGCAAGGGCGAGGTGAGGGTGAGCCTTGGATGGAGGACGGTGAGGGGAAGGTGAGACGAGGGCGAGGCACAGGGAGCCTGAGGGTAGTGAGGCGAGGGAAGGCAAGGGTGAGGCAAAGGCGAGGCACTGGCTAGGTGAGGGCGAGCCTTGGCCTGAGAGTGGTGATGAGGGTGAGCCTCGGCCTGAGGGCAGCGAGGCGAGGGCAGTGAGGCAAGGGCAAGCCTTGGCCTGAGGGTGGCCAGGCATAGTTGATACAAGGGCGAGGCAAAGGCAAAGCAAGGGCCACGTGAGGGCAAATGTCTGCCCGAGGATGGCGAGGTGAGGGCAAGGCAGTGGCGAGCCTCTGCCCAAGGGCATCGATGTGAGTGTGAGGCGAGGGCTAGGCGTGGGCAAGCCTCAGCCTGAGAATGGCACGACACAGGTGAGCCTCTGCCAGGAGACAGTGAGGGGAGGGCGAGGCAACGTCAAGGTGCAGGCGAGCTTTGGCACAAGGGTGGTGAGGTGAGATTGAGTCTTGGCCGAGGTGAGGGTGAGTCTCGGCCCAAAGGGCGGCAAGGTGAGGGCGAGTCTTAGCCAGAAGGTGGTGAGGGGAGGGCGAAGCGAGGAATGAGGCGAGAGCGAGCCTTTGCCTGAGGGCATCGAGGGTGAGGGTGAGGTGAGTGCATGCATTGGAGTGATGGTGGTGAGGCGAGGGTGAGCCTCAGCCCGAGGGTGGCGAGGTGAGAGCAGCAATGTGAGAGTGATGAAAGGGCAGGGCAAGGCAAGGGCATGGTGAGGGCGAGGCGATGGAGAGACCAGGTCCAAGGTGAGGCAAAGGCCAGAGAAGAGAAGGACAAGGCGAGGCCCAGGCAGAGGAGGACGAGGCCAGGCATGAGGAGAGGAGCGAGGCAGGCATAGGGAGGCCCAAGTCAAGGCCTGGATGCCAAAGCTAGACAGCAAGGCCCAAGGAGATACGAGGCAAGGCCTGAGGCCAAAGAGATATGGCCGAGGCCAAAGGGGAAACTTGCAAGGCGGCAGGTGAGGCAAGGCCCAAGGCCAGGAGGGCGAGATGGGTGAGGCCAAAGAAAGATGGGTGAGGCAAGTCCCATGGCCAAAGCCAGGCCCAAAGAGAGACAGGCAAGGTGGCAGGAAGGCAAGACAGGCAAGGCAAGGCAAGGCCTGAGGTGAGGCCCAGGGGAAGGCCCAAGGCCAAAGTGAGACAGGCAAGGCCAAAGTGAGATGAGACAGGCAAGCCAGGCCAGTGGGCAAGGAAAGATGGGTGTGGCCTGAGGACAGGCAAGGTCTAAGTTGAGGAGGGCAGGGAGAGGCCTGAGGAGCCAGGGGCAAGAGGAAGGCAAAGGCAAGGCACAAGGAGAGGAGGATGAGCTGAGGGCAGGGCCTGTGGCACCAGGGACATGGTGAGGGCAAGAGGAGGACAAGGCCCAAGGAGGGGGAGTTGTGAGGCAAGGGTCCAGGAGCCAAAAGGGCAAGAAGAGGGCAGGGCCCGGGGAGAAGGGAGGGTGAGGTTCCAGTTGGGGGGGGGTTGAAGCCCAGAGGGAGGCGGATCCAGTCAAGACCCAGGATTGGAGGGCAAGGCCCAGACCCTAGGAAACAAGATTATGGGCCGATGAGAGGTACATCCAGGAAAAGAGAGGGAGACTGAGATGGGGCATGCTCAGCAAAACAGGGGGAGGGGCCAAGAAAAAGGTGGGAGGCATGCCCAGGAGGGAGCGGACACACACAGCCCCATACTCCTTTGCAGAGGCACCCACACACACAAACCGTTCAGTAGAACAAGTATGCCATGGTGTTAAAAGAAGCCACTCAACGTTTACACCATAATCCAGAACTCATAGCCACAAAACCTAGAAGCCTACTTAAGCAGATTGCTCTAACAGAGAAATTTTACATCCTTGCAAGAGCACAGAGAATATGAAGGGCTGATATCCAGCAAGAGTGTCAGTTATTTAGTCTAGCTATTGTAAAGGAAAACATGCATGAAAACAAACAGTAGCTTATTTCTTATCTTAGGGTGCGTTTTTTTGTAGTTGGTTGTTGGTTTGGTTTTTTTAATATAATGAATATGGATAATACTATATTCCAACACACACATTCCCCAACTGTTTTCCAATGTTTTATAGCCTACTTCACAAGAGTAGTGTTTTAGTAGAACTTTTACACTGTTTCTGGAATTTAGTTTCGTACTACTTCTGACTGTCATCCAAAATCAGACAGTTTCATAAAAAAACATTTTATATATGTCAAAATGGTTATGTGACCAAACTCTGCATTTATTTTATCCAGTGTTGCAACAGTCGGAACTAGAATTAGATACAAGCTCAGGCTACAGAGCCCAAACAATTTGTTGAAGTTACTCTTTTACCAGCTCACAGCCATTGTGACATCAAACAGAGGAATGTCTGAAACCTGCAAGGACCTACACTTCATTTCCAATAGGAACTCAAGAACTGAAGATGGTCTTCCTATGCAAGCCTTCTACCATCCCACTGAGTGCAATTCTAAGCCTCTCACCCACAGTTCTTAGCATCATCTAAGCTTTCCATAATGCATTCAAAACGACATCTGCCTAAGCACTAAATACAAATCAATTCCTTGCTGTAAGAACTGAATGCAGCACAAAGTATACAGGAGTGATAAAATATTTCTTACTACTCTTCAATCTTTTTTAGGTATAGCAAAAAATAAAATCTCACAAAATCCTTACCATTAAAGATGATACTGTGATCAACATGTAACAACATTTTAAAAAAAATACATTTCCTAAGAAATTTTCAAGTTAAAAAAAAAAGTTACTGACATATACCTCCTACAATTATTACACCTCACTAATTGAGTACATCTATCCATGTCAGTGAATGATGACATTCAATTATCTAAACAGAGCAAAAGGCAATACCACCACTAACCTAAGCAGCTTACTCAGAAGAGTAAATATTTATACCATCTGTATATAAATGTTTTTGTGTTTTGTTTTGTTTTTAAACAGTTACCTTGCTGTTCTACATACTAGCTCAAGTATAACACTGAACTATTCCAGATTAACCTTGTATTTATGGAAATAGACATTTTTAAACATTTTTTTAATTGTTGTTAATATGCATTTCAACAAAATCACAAACCCCATTAAACTAATTTAAGAGAAAATTTCATACCTGGAAATTGTTCATAAGCCCATACTCACTCCCTGTCTGACAGGATGAAAAATCATAGTTTAATTTGCAAGCTGCAGTAGTACAATTTGTCAGCATGGTGATAATGGTGTTATTAATGTTCCCTGTAGCATCTCTAACAACACAAAAACCTAGGGCAGACCCAATCACAAGAATAAGCATTAACAGACTGAACTTGCACATAAGAAGTACATGTGTCTAGCTTAATTCCCTTTTTAGGTAAACATATTCTCACAGAGCAACATTAAGATAAGGCATTTACATTTTTAAGAAGTTTCAATCTTAAGCACTTCTTCACTATGAAGAACAAATACAAACAAGCAAACTATCTGCTTTCTTGTTTGAGAAGAGCCTAAGTTTTAGAGAATCTACAGTCCAATAAATCAGAAAAAGAAAATCCTAGCACAGAGGAAAGCTATAAATCACTTGAACTGCAAAAGTTTAATAACTCAATCTTACTTCAATCTTTTATTTCTTTGAATCATGACTTTCCCATAGCACTTTATTTGAAGTTAGTACTCAGCACCATCACTTGATTGTTTGTGTGTGTGTTTGTTTTGGGTGGGTTTTTTAAATTTTTTTTGTTGCAGTTTTCTTAGTGGAGTGCAGTTTTTTAGTGATACATATATAGATAGGTTTACACCAGTTTGCAACTATTTATTTTCCTAGAAGATTATGATGATTCCAGAGTAAAAAACTTTCAAGATATAGTGACCAAAAAAAATTTCCCTGATGGATTTAAATCAAGTTAGGAAGCTAACATTCCTAGATTATTTCATGAATAGTTTTCCTGGAATTTCCCCCTTTCCCTCTAATTAGATATATATTAGATAGACTAGACTAGACTATTTCAGTTGCAAGGGACCTACAATGTTCATCTAGTCCAACTGCCTGACAAATTCAGGGCTGACAAAAAGCTAAAGCATGTTATTAAGGGCATTGTCCAAAAGCCTCTGAAACGCTGACAGGTATGGGACATCAACCACCTCTCTAGGAAGCCTGTTCCAGTGTTTGACCACCCTCTTGGTAAATAATTGCTTCCTAATGTCCAGTCTAAACCTCCCCTGGCACAACTTTGAACCATTCCCATGCATCCTGTCACTGGATACCAGGAAGAAGATATCAGCACCTCTCTCTCCACTTCCCCTCCTCAGAAAGCCGTAGAAAGTGCTGAGGTCATGCCTCACCCTCCTTTTCTCCAAACTAGACAAGCCTAAAGTCCTTAGCTGCTCCTCATAGGACATGCCTTCCAGCCCTTTCCCCAGCTTTGTTGCCCTCCTCTGGGCACATTCAAGGACCTTAACATCCTTCTGAAATTGTGGGGCCCAGAACTGCACACAGCACTCAAGGTGCGGCTGCAACAAAGCTGAATACAGTGGGATAATCACCGATTTTGAATGGCTGGATATGCTGTTTTTGATGCACCCCTGGATGTGGTTTGCCCTACTGGCTTCCAGGGCACACTGCTGTCTCATATTGAGCCTGCTGTCAACCAGAACTCCCAGATCCCTTTCTGCAGGGGTGCTCTCCAGCCACTCCTCTCCCAGTCTATACTCCATTCTAGATGCAGAATACAGCATTTGGACTTGTTAAATTTCATCCCATTAATTATAGCCCAATGCTCTAATCTATCTAGATCCCTCTACAAGGCCTCTTGTCCCTCAAGAGAGTCAAAAGCACCTCCCAGTTTGGTATCATCAGCAAACTTGCTGATAGTGTATTCAAATCCTGCATTGAGATCATTGATAAATATATTGGACAGAACTGGCCCTAGAATTGAAGCCTGAGGAACACCACTGGTGACCAGTCACAAGCCAGATGTAGCCCCATTCACTATAACCCTTTGAGCTCTGCCCTTCAGCCTGTTCTTATCATAGAATCATAGAATGGTTAAAGTTGGAAGGGACCTTAAAGATCACAGAATCACAGAATGCTATGGGGTTGGAAGGAACCTCTGGAGATCATCTAGGCCATCCCCCCTGCCAAAGCAGGTCCACCTAGAGCAGGTTGCACAGGAACATGTCCAGGTGGGTTTTGAATGTCTCCAGAGACAGAGACTCTACCACCTCTCTGGGCAGCCTATTCCAGTGCTCTGCCACACTCAAAGGAAAGAAGTTCCTCCTCATGTTTAGATGGAACTTCCTATGTTCAAATTTGTGCCTGTTACCTCTTGTCCTGTCACTGGGTACCACTGAAAAAAGACTGGCCCCATCCTCTTGACACCAATGCTTTAAGTATTTGTTGATCAGATGCCCCCCTCAGTCTTCTCCAGACTAAAGACCCAAGTCCCTCAGCCTTTCCTCATCAGAGAGATGCTCCAGGCCCCTAATCATCTTTGTAGCCCTCTGCTGTACCTTCTCCAGCAGTTGCCTGTCCTTCTTGAACTGGGGAGCCCAGAACTGGACACAGTACTCCAGATGGGGCCTCACCAGGGCAGAGTAGAGGGGGAGGATAACCTCCCTCGACCTGCTGGCCACAGTCTTCCTGATGCACCCCAGGATGCCATTGGCCTTCTTGGCCACAAGGGCACATTGTTGGCTCATGGTCATCCTGCTGTCCACCAGGACTCCCAGGTCTTTTTCCTCAGAGCTGCTCTCCAGCAGGTCAGCCCCCAACCTGTACTGGTGCAGGGGGTTATTCCTCCCCAGGTGCAGCACCCTACACTTGCCCTTGTTGAATTTCATCAGGTTTCTCTCTGCCCAACTCTCCAGCCTGTTCAGGTCTTGCTGTATGGCAGCACAGCCTTCTGGTGTGTCAGCCACCCCTCCCAGTTTTGTGTCATCAGCAAACTTGCTGAGGGTACATTCCATCTCTTCATCCAGGTCATTGATGAATATATTGAAGAGGACTGGACCCAGTACTGACCCCCAGGGAATACCACTTGTTACAGCCCTCCAACTAGATTGTGTGCCACTAATCTCAATCCTCTGAGCTCTGTCTTTCAGCCAGTTTTCAATCCACCTCACTATCCATTCATCTAACCCTTACTTCCTAAGCTTACCTATGAGTATGCTGTGGGAGACTGTGTCAAAAGCCTTGCTGAAGTCAAGGTAGACAAACATCCACCACACTCCCCTCATGTAGTCATCATAGAAGGCTATCAGGTTAGTCAGACATGATTTCCCCTTGGTGAATCTGTGTTGACTACTTCTGACAGCTTTCTTTTCCTCCATATGCTTTGAGATGATGCGCAGAACAAGCCGTTCCATCACCTTTTAGGAATGGAGGTGAGGCTGACTGGCCTGTATTTTCCCTGGTCCTTCCCCTTCTTGCCCCTTTTGAAGACTGGAGTGACATTGGCTTTCCTCCAGTCCTTGGGCACCTCGCCTGTTCTCCAGGACCTTTCAAAGATGATGGAGAGCAGCCCAGCAATGACTTCTGCCAGCTCCCTCAGCACTTGTGGGTGCATCCTGACTTGCAGATATCCAGTTTACTTAACTGATCTCTAACTTGATCTTCCTCAACCAAGGGGAAGTCTTCTTTCATCCAGACTTTCTCTGTTTCTTCCAAAGAGTGAGACTCCTGAGGGCTGGCCTGAGCAGAAAAGACTGAAGCAAAGAAAGCATTCAACAACTCCGCCTTCTCTGCATACTCTGTCACCATGGCACCTGTCTCATTCAACAGCAAGCCCACATTTTCTCTAGTTTTCCTTTTGCCTCCAACATACCTGAGAAAACCTTTCTTGTTGACTTTGACATCCCTTGCCAATTTTAATTCCAAGGAGGCCTTGGCTTTCATTTTTTCGTCCCTGCATAATCTAATGGCATTCTTGTAATCTTCCCAAGTGGTCAGTCCCTTCTTCCACGCACTGTAAACTTCCTTCTTCCACTTGAGCTTTTTCAGAAGCTCCCTGCTCAAACATGCAGGTATCCTGCTTCCCTTGCCTGAAATCATCAAGTTCCAACCCCCCCTGCCATGGGCAGGGACACCTCCCACTAGACCAGGTTGCTCAAAGCCCCATCCAGCATGGCCTTGAACACCTCCAGGGATGGGGCAGCCACAGCTTCTCTGGGCAACATGTTCCAGTGTCTCACCACCCTCACAGGAAAGAATTTTTTTTCTCCTAATATCTAATCTAAATCTCCCCTCTTTCAGTTTAAAACCGTTATCCCTCATCCTATCACTACAGTCCCCTGATAAAGACTCCCCACCCTTCTTCACCCAGCGCACTGTGAACCTGCTCAACCCACAGTTGGACAACTTGTCCAGAAGGATGTTGTGAGGGACAGTATCAAAAGCCTTACTAAAATCCAGAAAAACTACATCCACTGCCTTCCCTTCATCCACTAGGTGTGTGACCTTATCATAGAAGGATATCAAATTAGTTAGACAGGACTTTCCCTTTGTGAACCCATGTTGACTGTGCCTGATGATTGCATTATTCTTTAAATGTCTATCAATAGCACCCAGTATGATCTCCTCCACAATTTTTACAGGAACTAAGTTTAGTCTAATAGGTCTGTAGTTCCCTGGGTCTTCCCTCACGCACTTCTTGACTCAGGGTACTGGGCAGCTCAAGGTCTATCAGTATTATTGAAGACTGATGCAAAAATCGCATTGAATGCCTCTGCTTTTTCTTCTTCCCTAATAGTCAGATGACCATCTTCAATAAGTATCGGTCCAATGTTTTCTTTAGACCTCCTCTTGCTATTAACATACTTAAAAAATCCTTTCTTGTTATCTGACAAAACACTGACCAGTTTCAACTCTAATTGAGCTTTGGCCTTTCGTGTCTACTCCCTGCATATATGAACCATGGCTCTGTAATCTTCCTGTAAAGCCTGACCTCTCTTGCAGAGATTGTACAATTTATTTTTTGTATTGAGCTCCACAAGGAGTCCCCTGTTCAGCCAAGCTGGTCTTCTGCCACACTTGCTTGACTTGACGACACAGTGGAATTGCCTGCTCCTGTGCTTCTAAAAGGTGGTTCTTAAAGACTGATCAGCATTCATGAACTCCTAAGCCCTCAGAAGAAAATTCCCAGGGGACTCTGCTAAGTAGATACCTAAATAGCTTAACGTTTGCTCTCCTGAAGTCCAGGGTAGCAACTCTGCGGTCCTTTTTTCTCATTACACTGAAAATTTTAAACTCAACTGTTTCATGATCACTGTGGCCAAGGCACCACCTACCAACACATACCCCACTGTTATGGTTTGAGAGAACCCATAACAATCTATTGTTGTTAGACAATTATTCTATCACCCGATGACCCCTCCTCACCTGGAAAGGGTGGAATCAGGGAACACAAAGAAACACAAGGGTTGAAGTATAAATAGATTTAATAGACTAAGACTAAATAATTAACAATAATACTAAAGAACCAGTATTAATCCCGATACTGATATAAGATATACAGGAATTATACTCAGCCATCTATATCAGCAGGAAGCTGTGCACTCCCAGCAGTGGATAGCAAGTATCGGACACTGTGAGCGCAATGGCTTCAGGAGGAAGGGAAGGCCTCAGGGTTCCGGCACCGGGGCAAGGAGTTGTCTGGACCGCCGCCATCAGGGAGAGAGAGCCCGCTACGCAGCAAACTTCTCTAATTTATATTGGATGTGACGTTCATGGTATGAAATACTCCTGTTGGCCAGCCTGGGTCAAATGCCCAGGCCTTGCTCCTCCTTGTCCCTGCACCTGGCAAGGCTCGAAAACACTAACCTTGAATCCCATGGAGCCTGGCTGGCTATAAAGTAAATATTTTCACAAATCCAGACACTAGAGTCTTCTAAAAGTGCAATTTTCCCCAGCATTAGAAGAAAAGTCTCTCAACCCAGGACATTCCACCCCTTATTTCATACCATATATATGTCACATTTCAGTGTACTATTATATTTATCTTCTAATATACATATATATAGAGAGACATATATAATCCTCTAAAGTTATGAGCTATTCCTCTAAAAGGTCCATTGAATTTCTTTAGTCCAAAACTGTGAGTTCCATCTATCATAATAGTCTTTTAGGGTAGGAACAAGTGATGTGGCATTCACTCAGTTGTCGGATCAGGACCAGGCCTCAATACAGGATCACAAATGGTTAGAGTTGGGCGCATCCATATAAGATGTTGTGCTCACAGCCAGCATGTTCCCTGTTGCTGGACACCATTCGACAGAACTGACTCTGGGTCCGTTACCATTAAGTTAACCTGAAAAACACTTATTGAACACTGTTAGTATTAGGCAACAATTGACACCGTATCATTTAAATTAAGGATTCTCACCCAAAATCAGATCTCCTAAAGATACACATCGAACCTCTCCATTCTCCTGCATCACCCACCAAGTATGCCCTGGTCCTTCAGCAAAAGCAACCCCATGGGTGGGTTTGCCTTTACCTGAGGCCGGGGTAACCCAGACTGTTTTCCCCAACATATTCTTTACATGCACCACAGGGACCTTATCCCCTTCTACAGTAGGTAAAAGCTCTGAGTGGGCAGGACCAGCTCGGCTGACAGTTCCCCTGGTGTTGACTAACCAGGTGGCTTTTGCTAAATGTTCATCCCACTTTTTAAATGTTCCAGCACTCATCACTTTCAGTGTATTCTTCAGTAGTCCATTGCATCGTTCTACTTTCCCAGCAGCTGGTGCGTGGTAGGGGATGTGATATATCCACTCGATACCACGCTCTTTAGTCCAGGCATCTATGAGATTATTTCGGAAATGAGTCCCATTGTCTGACTCAATCCTCTCTGGAGTACCATGTCGCCACAGGACTTGTCTTTCAAGGCCTAAAATAGTGTTACGAGCAGTGGCATGAGACACTGCATATGTTTCCAGCCAGCCGGTGGTTGCTTCCACCATAGTAACTGGCGAGATCGTGGAAGGGAGATATAGTCAATTTGCCAAACCTCCCCAAATTTATATTTCAGCCACCATTCTCCATACCACAAAGGCTTTGATCGTTTGGCTTGCTTAATTTCAGCATGTTTCACATTGATGGATGACCTGTGCAATAGTGTCCATAGTCAAATCCACCCCTCGGTCACGAGCCCATCTATATGTTGCATCTCTTCCTTGATGACCTGAAATGTCATGGGCCCACCGAGCTAAAAACAATTCACTTTTACATTGCCAGTCCAAGTCTACTTGGGACACTTTAATCTTAGCAGCCTGATCCACCTGATTATTGTTTTGTTGTTCCTCAGTGGCCCGACTCTTGGGTATATGGGCATCTACATGTCGTACCTTCACAGACAGCTTTTCTAATCGGACAGCAATATGTTGCCACAAGTCAGCAGCCCAGATGGGTTTACCTCTGCGCTGCCAGTTGCTCTTCTTCCACTGCTTTAACCACCCCCATAATGCATGTGCCGCCATCCATGAGTCAGTATAAAGATAAAGTACTGGCCACTTTTCTCTCTCAGCAATATCTAAAGCCAACTGGATGGCTTTCACTTCTGCAAACTGACTCAACTCACCCACTCCCTCAGTTGCTTCCACGACTCTTTGAGTACGACTCCACACAGCAGCTTTCCACCTTCGCTGGTTTCCTACAATACGACAAGATCCATCAGTGAACAGCGCGTATCGCCTCTTGTTCTCCAATAACTGATTATATGGTGGTGCCTCCTCAGCCCGCACCACTCTCTCCTCTGGGAATCCTCCAAAATCTGTGCCTTGTGGCCAATCCATGATTACCTCCAGAATTCCTGGACGATTGGGGTTCCCTATTCGAGCTCGCTGAGTAATTAGTGCTACCCACTTACTCCACGTTGCATCAGTTGCGTGATGTGTGGAAGGAGTTTTCCCTTTAAACATCCAGTTCAACACTGGCAACTGAGGTGCCAGGAGAAGCTGTGCTTCAGTACCAATTACCTCCGAAGCAGCTCGAACCCCTTCATATGCTTCTAATATCTCTTTCTCAGTGGTAGTATAGCGAGCCTCTGATCCTCTATATGTTTGACTCCAAAACCCTAGGGGTCGGCCTCGAGTCTCTCCAGGTGCTCTTTGCCAGAGACTCCAGGTAGGGCCATTCTCCCCTGATGCGGTGTACAGCACATTTTTTACATCTTGTCCGGTTCGGACTGGCCCAAGGGCTACTGCATGAACAATCTCCCGTTTAATCTGCTCAAAGGCTGACTGCTGCTCAGGGCCCCATTTAAAATCATTCTTCTTTCTAGTCACTTCATAGAGAGGGCTCACAATCTGACTGTAACCAGGAATATGCATTCTCCAGAAACCCACAATGCCTAAGAAGGTTTGTGTTTCCTTTTTGTTAGTAGGTGGTGACATAGCTGTTATTTTGTTAATCACATCCATTGGGATTTGGCGACGCCCATCTTGCCACTTAATTCCTAAAAACTGAATCTCCTGTGCAGGTCCCTTAACCTTACCTCGTTTGATGGCAAAACCGGCTTCCAGGAGGATTCGCATTACCTTCTCTCCCTTCTCAAAAACTTCTTCTGCTGTATCACCCCATACAATGATGTCGTCAATGTATTGCAGGTGTTCTGGAGCTCCACCCTTCTCCAGTGCAGTCTGGATCAGTCCATGGCAAATAGTAGGACTGTGTTTCCACCCCTGGGGCAATCGATTCCAGGAATACTGGACGCCCCTCCAGGTGAAAGCAAACTGTGGCCTGCACTCTGCTGCTAAAGGAATAGAGAAAAAAAGCATTAGCAATGTCAGTTGTAGCATACCATTTAGCCTCTTTTGACTCCAGTTCATAGTGAAGTTCTAACATATCTGGGACAGCAGCACTCAATGGTGGTGTGACTTCATTCAAGCCACGATAGTCTACTGTCAATCTCCATTCCCCATTAGGCTTTTGCACTGGCCATATGGGACTATTAAAGGGTGAGTGAGTCTTACTGATCACCCCTTGGCTTTCCAACTGACGAATCAATTGCTGAATAGGGAGCAAAGAATCCCGGTTAGTGCGATATTGTCGCCTACGCACAGTTGTAGTAGCAATGGGCACATTTTGTTCCTCGACTCTCAGCAGCCCTACAATAGAAGGGTCCTCTGACAGGCCAGGCAATGTAGACAGTTGCACAACATTCTCCGTCTCCACCGCCGCTACACCAAATGCCCACCGGTAGCCTCGCGGGTCCTTAAAATACCCTTTCCTGAGGTAATCTATGCCAAGAATGCATGGTGCGTCCGGGCCAGTCACAATGGGGAACTTTTCCCATTTATTCCCAGTTAGGCTCACTTCGGCCTCCAGTACAGTCAGGTCTTGAGATCCTCCTGTCACTCCAGCAATAGTGACAGATTCTTCCCCTATGTGATTTGATGGCATTACGGTGCACTGTGCACCAGTGTCCACCAGGGCCCTATACTTTTGTGGTTCTGATGTGCCAGGCCATCGAATCCACACAGTCCTGATGCCGTGAAAGACGAAATCAGGACTCAATAGTCGGGATGACTATTAAGCAGGTATCCTTTATTGCAGCGCTGGACGCACAGGGGATAGCTCCTCCAAATGTGCGTGCCCGACAGAGTCAGTTTAACAACATATATGCACACCATACATACATATTCATGCAAGGAGTTTTAACATATTCATTAGTTTCCAGTAACTCATTACCATATGCTACCTCCCTCTTGGAGCCCCCCATTTGTCAGAGATAAGATAACATTGTGCTGGCCTCACAATTGCTATCTACATAGGTACCTTCCTGTCTTGTTACTTATCGTAGCTCTGCAGGGGTGTAGGCCCCTATTTGTGGTCAGCCAAGTTATATTTGCTAACTCATACTTAGGTAAGCAAACCTTCAAGCCATACCTAGCCTTATTCTTTAATTCAATCCCCCCTTTTCTTTATGCTATTGCAAATTCTTTTGCATAATTTTGTTTACAGTCCATAATACATGTACTTGTTGAGCAACAGTTCGTACTTTCCACCACAGCCAAATGTTGAGAATAGTCAGCAGTAGGGCTGCAAAAATCAGCACTAGTACAGGATGCACTAGGAAATTGAAAACCTGTGCAGCGGTTGGAGATTTTAGTGAGGTATTTAGAAAAATGTCCCACCAATGATGTTCACCAGTTTTCTCAATGGCTGTGATGATGTTCTTTATTTCTACAGTATCATGCTGGACTTGCCATAATGTTCGTTTCGAAGCTTCCTTCACCTTCTTTAGCAACATTTTAATGTCTGGGTGGGAAAGCATTTTCTTCAGGACATTAATGTCCATTCCAATCTGTAATTTAGGTATATCATTGTATAGCATGAAACTGTCAGAGATCAACTGAGAAGTGGTTATTGGAGCAGAATAATTAAAATCACAACCTTGTATCTTGGTAAAATTACAAACACAAAAGTTAGTTCCATTTGTTTCTTCTTCACAAGTATCAATGCTGACATTAACACAACTAGTCCTTATACAGACACATCCTTTTCCTACATAATACACCTGTGATTGAGCATGTTCTGAGGGAAGCATCTCAAACGTGCATGTACTGTCCTCTGTGTCTAAGCACAAATCTTCGTTTTCAATTACTGCATTCTCACAAACATATCCTAGTTGTTCCTTTGGGATGCAGGCTTCGGTACTAATGGTCTGCCATTTTCTTATATCATCATTATATTTTGCCCAAACATTATAGTTTATTGGTCTGACTCCTACATCTTGATGGATTGCCCCTAGTGCTAAAATAGGGAAAATATCCCATACCTTTGCCTTTTGAATTGTCAGCACGTAGGCTTCAATTCGTTCTTTTGTGTCATCATAGGTGAAATTAACTAATTGCCACCAAGCCCGATGTTTTAATTCGAATGGGGTGGTAGTATCGTTCTTAGCGATAATTTCTCTAATTTCCTGTGGTAGGTTTCCTGACATCCCTTCTCTGATTATATCAGAAACCACAGATTGTATCCAAAGTTGTGTTTGTATACACTGAATGGCAATAGAGACATTTCCTTGTAGTCCTTTTACAAAAGTTGCTACTGCTTGGAAATCCTCAGTAGTATGGTTAGATAATAGGGAAACGAAATCAACAGTTAATTGCTGAGTTTCAGCCAGAGTGATTAAAGATGACCTTAGTGGTACTTCTAGCCTTCCTAAATCAGAGGTGACTGTGCTCAGTTTATTAATTATTACTTCCTGATCAATCGAGTTTAAAACTCCTAGTCCAGATCCAAACCATCCTGTTAAATCTCTCTGTTTCCTTGAGTGGTGAGCTCTGGAATGTAACCATGCCTTCCATCCTTTAAGACTTTGCGAAATAAAAGGTAAGCATTCTGATTTCATCTGAGATATATCAGCTTGTACCTTTACCCGTACCTTCTTTAAAGAATATGTGGGGTCCAGAAATAATTTCTGCTCATTGGATTGTCTCACTACATAAGGGCCTGCGAACGAAAGGTTATGGTATTTCACAGCACATTTAGCTGGTTCAAACAGAGGGATGGTGGTTGGACTTGGAGTAATTATATTTCTCCGAGGCACATAGAGCACAAAGGGGAATAGGAATGTTGCTGCACGGCTTTCTAGACTCCATAGTGCGCATATCTTATAAACTGCTTCTCCTTTATTTACTATAGTAAGGCTACATTGAGGTTGCTGACATGTAGCCTTCAAAGCAGTTGTTGGTACTTCCCATATGGTAAATTTCCCTTTTTCAGTGCTATTGTATTTTATATTTATAGTGATGTTTTCAGCCTTTTCAGATGCATTACAAGTAACCCTACTCCTAAAGGTAAATGTTTGAGTGAAAGTTTTTATCTCCTTTTTGCATGCTATATTTTCCCTATATATTACATAATTTTTATATATTACTGGTGCATTATAATTGAGAATAGTATTTGAACGTTTCACTTCTGGAAAGGGGATAAGTTGGGGAGAGAGAGTATCCATACCATGTGTGGCGGTTATATCCTTTGGGACTAAAATCAAGGCCGCTTGTCAGTATGATCTTATAATTTCCCTTGCATCATGTATAACTCCTATGCACCTAATCATTGAACTAACTTTAGGTTGGACCTCTGCTCGACAGTAATCTTGGTGGAGTGTACATACTGCTGAAAATATGCATTGTTGTGGCTCTTCTAAATTATATACATAAATGCCAACCGTTATTACAGTGGTTAAGTACACTTGTGTCATATCAAATTTACATGCTTTATCAATCAAGCTGTTTTCTCTTATTTCAAAGGATGGTATCTGTTGTGAATCTCCCCAGTCTCTTTTAATCTGGCCATCAATTTTTAAAACTGTGTATACCTTAGTCTTTTTATATGTGATATTCAGACCTGCATTGCCCAAATGTCCATTCCTGGTCCAGTCTTCGGGGTCGGGGACATCATCTAGGTCTTGATGGGTGGTGCAGTTCTCTGTCCATCCAGCTGTGATGTAGAAGATCACAATAATGATCTCCGGAATCGCAGTTTTGCTGATCCGGTACATTCGGAGGTCCATTTCTGCTCAAGTGGGGGATCTTCCTTATGCCTCGGAGCCGTCTTTTGTAATCTTAGTTTTAAAGGTCCTAAAGGTTCAGAAGTCCACTGCTTGTCTGGAGCTTTTTTCACTCGAGAGTAGTGAATCCAGGACGGCTGCTCCTTCACCTTGATTGCAGTGAAGGTGGTCAGTAACACTTGAAATGGTCTGGTCCACCTCTCTTCCAGTGGATTGCCTGAAAAATTTTTGATATAAACCCAATTTCCAGGACTAAAGGGATGGATAGCGTGATCCAATCCCTTAACTCTAGTTCCTAGGACACTCTTATTGATTTTCTCTAATTGTTTTCCCAAAGAAATAACATATTTTTGTAAATAAGAATTACCCAACTGGTTTAAATCTTCTCCTTTATATTTTGTCTGGTATGGTCTCCCATATAATATTTCAAAAGGGCTTAGGTTTTCTTTAGCTCTTGGCTTTACACGTAGTCTAAGCAGAGCTATGGGTAATGCTTGATACCAATACAAATTCTCTTCTTGACATATTTTGGCTATCTGCTGTTTTATCATGTGATTCATTTTTTCTACTTGCCCACTGGCCTGCGGCCTATATGGGGTGTGTAACTGCCAATCAATTCCCAATAGTTTGCTAACTTGCTGCACTATTTGTGCACAAAAGTGAGTACCTCTATCTGATGAGATGACTATAGGTACCCCAAATCGAGGTATTATCTCGTTCAATAACACTTTAGTCACTTCTCTTGCCTGGTTTGTTCTACAGGGAAAAGCCTCTGGCCATCCAGAAAAGGTGTCTGTAAGCACCAATAAGTACTTATACCCCCCTTTTCTTGGGAGTTCGGAAAAATCGATTTGCCAATGGTCTCCTGGTATGTTTCCTTTCCCAATAGTTCCTAACTGTACTCGATTACCTGGGTTGGGGTTATTTCTCAAACATGTTTCACACTGCTGAGTCACCTGTCGAACAGTGGTATATAAATTCTTCCCTATCCATCTTTGGCCTAAAAATTTATATAACGAATCTGCTCCCCAATGTGTCTTATCATGTTCTTCTTTAACAAGTCCCCACACTAGTTTGGCAGGTATAATCATTCTACCATCACTCAAATGAGCCCATCCCCGGGAAGGAACTTGTCCTCCTAATTCTCGTATGAACTCCTCATCTAATCTAGAATATTTAATGCCCTCGTGGTCATCCAGGTCTTGATTTCTATTGTCTGGAATTAAGGCTAGAATTTGTTCTTTCTGTATTCTTTCTGCTGCCTGTTTAGCCTCATAATCAGCCAATCTGTTACCTCTTTCTTGGTCAGTGTTACCCCTCAGATGTCCTCGACAATGCATGATGGCGACGCTAGCTGGTAACCGTACTGCCTCCAGTAGACGAAGTATTTCTTCTGCATGTTTGATTTGTTTTCCTTGTGCGGTTAGCAATCCTCGTTCCTTCCAGACTGCTCCATGAGCATGAACAACTCCAAAGGCATATTTGGAGTCTGTCCATATATTTATCCTTTTCCCTTTCGCCAGTTCCAAAGCCCTAGTCAAGGCAATAATCTCAGCCTTTTGAGCTGATGTCCCGGTAGGCAATGGTTGGGATTCAATTACCTTATTTGTTGTGGTCACTGCATATCCAGCCTTACGGATACCTTGTCGGACAAAGCTACTTCCATCCGTAAACCAGGAGTCCTGTGCATCCTGCAGGGGTTCTTCTTTCAGATCTGGTCTGCTAGAATACACAGCCTCTATTGTTTCCAAACAGTCATGTGTTAGTGGTTCGGTTGTTGCTCCACTAAGGAAAGAAGCTGGGTTCACAATGTTAGTCCTGGTATTTCAGAAACCTGGATGGGGAAAGCCAGTGATTCCCTTTTTGTTCTAATACAGCGGATACAGTATGCGAAACCAACACTGTCATCTTCTGGCCCAAGGTAAATTTCCGGGCTTCCTCAATATTTAGTATTACGGCCGCTACCGCTCGTAAACATCCTGGCCATCCTTTACTTACTTCATCTAATTGTTTAGAGAAATAAGCTACAGCTCTTTTGTATGGTCCCAGCCGCTGAGCTAAAACTCCTAGAGCTATTCCTTGTTTCTCATGAGAAAAGAGCCAAAAAGGTTTGGTTACATCAGGCAAGCCCAAGGCCGGGGCTCTCATGAGTTCCTTTTTGAGTATTTCAAATGCGTTCTGAGCTTCTTTGGACCATATCAATCTAATGGGATTATTTCTCAAAAGTTCATATAAAGGTTTCACTATTATTCCGTAGTTATAAATCCATAATCGACACCAACCTGTCATTCCCAAGAAGGTTCTGAGTTCTTTTACCGTCTGAGGAAGTGGGGTTTTACAGATGGCTTCTTTTCGTTCAGTTCCCAACTCCCGTTGTCCTCCAGATAATTCATATCCCAGGTAGGTCACTTGCTGTTGTACCATTTGAACTTTCTGTTGAGAGACTCGATATCCATTTAGTCCAAGAAAGTTTAACAAGCTCACAGTCCATTGGATACACTCAGGTTTGGTTTCAGTTGCTATTAACAGGTCATCCACGTATTGTAAAAGGGTTCCATTTTTGGAAGGAGGCTTCCATCCCTCAAGCTCACGTGCTAATTGATTTCCGAAAATTGTTGGACTGTTTTTGAAACCTTGGGGTAACACTGTCCAAGTAAGCTGGGTTTTCCTACCAGTGGCAGGGCTTTCCCATTCAAAAGCAAACAACTTCTGACTTTCTTTAGCCAAAGGCAGACAAAAGAATGCATCTTTTAGGTCTAATACTGTAAACCATACCTGACTGTTTTTCAATTTGGTAAGTAATGTATAGGGATTGGCAACTACAGGGTGTAAATCTTTAACAATTTTGTTTATTTCTCTTAGGTCCTGAACTACCCGATAAGTTCCATTTGGTTTCTTTACCGGCAGTATGGGGGTGTTATATTCTGATTCACATTCCACTAGTAGTCCATGTTGTAAAAAGTTCTTAATTGGACCTTCTATCCCTCTGCGATCTTCTAATCTCAGGGGGTATTGTTTTTGACGTATTGGGCTTGCTCCCTCCTTAAGTTGTATTACTATGGGGGTAGCGTGTTTCGCCCTTCCTGGAGTCCCTGTAGCCCAAACCCCTGGATATACCTGATTAATGATTTCTTCAAGTTCGGGTGATGACACAGTGGGCTTTTCAGAGTGCATTAGGGCTAGGTTCAAAATTTCAATCAACTGATCTTCTTTCACTTTTAATTCCATGGCTCCTTGATTAAAAACTATCACTGCTCCTAATTGCTCTAATAAATCTCGCCCTAACAGTGATTTGGGGGAATGTGGCAAGTATAAAAATCGATGTATTCCGATCTGTTTTCCTAATTTAAATCTAAGGGGTTCCGAAAAGAACGCCTTTCTCTGCTGGCCAGTGGCTCCTATTACATTTACAAAATCCTTGCTTACAGGCATTAATTCTTGATTTCTAACTATCAATTCAAATCGTTTTGCCACCTTAGAGGGATCATCTCGATACCCTCTAGCTAACTCCTTCCAGTCATTTAAATCAGTGGTGGAAAACGGAATTTTCACTCTAGCTGGTCCACTAGATCCCATTACTTCCCGTAACGGGGCTAGGAGTTGTGGAGCTCTCTGAGTTTTACTCCTGGTTCTTGCAGTAACTGGAGTAAAGGCAGTTGCCGCTTCCCCTTCTTCCTCACCGCTACCGCCACCCTCTGTCTCAGGGAATGGCGACTGGGGTGGAGAAAGCGGATCTGGCAATGGAGGGGGGGGCATTCCCAAATCCTCAAGCTGATCTTCTGTTTCCTCTTTCCTCTTACTGGATTCTGTCACTTTTAAACACCTTTGTCCAATACTACATGCCGAGCAACATCTCTTCATTTTCTGCTGCCCCTTCCTTTTATCTTTATGTTCTTTCTCGAGGGACAAAACTAAAGGGTCTTGCGGTGGTATATTAAATCCGCAGTCCTTTTGCCATTCAGGATGATTTCGCAAAGTGAAAAACATATCCGCATACATAACCTCATCCCATTTTCCTTCTCTCCGTAAGAACAACATCAACTGCAACATAGTATTATAGTTTAGAGTCCCATTATGAGGCCACTTTTCTCCATCATCTAATTTGTATAAGGGCCACCATTGATTACAATATTTTATCAAAGTTTTCTTATTCACGTTCCCACCTGACGGTCCTCCTATATTTTTCCAATGTTTTAAAATACATCCTATGGGGCTCTTTTTCACAATTCCGCCACTTTGCTGTTCCCCCATATTTGCTAATTTAACACAGTACAGTTAGAGGATACAATCTGTCTCCTCAATATTCCTCCCACTGCATCCACAGCTGGCAATTAGGGCACTCAAGATCAGTACAATCTGAATTAGACCCAAACCAGTGAAAAAATCTTAAAACAATTTTAACGCTTAACACTTATTGTTTGCTTTACAGCCGTTATCTGGGTGGAAAGGACAATATCCATTTATATGACCGATCATATTCATCCAGTCAACCAAATATACTCGCTTTGTTCATCTCCGGCCGCACCCCTCGCGGGATAACGGAACCGCGGATCAGAACTCCACACTCGCTTCGCAGCTGTGCCGCGTCTCAGTCATACAAGAGCTAGCTCAATTCATTCACACACCTTTTACCAAATCCAAATCAACTTTCAATAAACAATTCCTTTAAACAGTTCCAATTTCAATACCGATAAGTTACTACCACCACAAAGTACGTTAATGCAAAGGTACTTAGCTTTACTCGCGACCGTACCTAACGTACTAAAAACAAGTGTATGAAATACAAAAGTACAAAACACAGCATGTGCTCATACCCGCATACACAAACCAAACCAAGTGTACGAAATACAAGAGTACAAAGCACAAAATGTGCCTGTACCCGCGTACACAAACCAAACCAAGTGTACGAAATACAGGAGTACAAAGCACAAAATGTGCCTGTACCCGCGTACACAAACCAAGTGTATGAAATACAGAAGTACAAAGCACAAAATGTGCCTATACCCGCATACACAAACCAAACCAAGTGTACGAAATACAGGAGTACAAAGCACAAAATGTGCCTGTACCCGCGTACACAAACCAAGTGTATGAAATACAGAAGTACAAAGCACAAAATGTGCCTATACCCGCATACACAAACCAAACCAAGTGTACGTAATGCAAGAGAGCGCAGCACAACCTGAGTTGCACAGCACAACTCACGTACACAGTATGCCCTCAGGCACTAGTAGCCTGGCATACAGCGCCCTGCGTAGGACGTCTCCTACGACTTATGGGAACCTCAAATGACCGGTTCCAAAAACCAAAACTCTTTTTTTTTTTTTTTTTTTTTTTCTCTAATTTTTCTTAAAAGAATACCTTATTTTCTAGATGGTCCTTGTCTGCCCCCGCAGTGATCCGTATGAGGCGAGGAGTCCCTCCGGGAAGATCCCGGGGGTACCCTAGGGAGTCCTGTTCTCAGAGGGTCCTGCAGCCAAGCAGAGAGGGTCCCACCTGGGGTGCCAGAATTGATGCCGTGAAAGACGAAATCAGGACTCAATAGTCGGGATGACTATTAAGCAGGTATCCTTTATTGCAGCGCTGGACGCACAGGGGATAGCTCCTCCAAATGTGCGTGCCCGACAGAGTCAGTTTAACAACATATATGCACACCATACATACATATTCATGCAAGGAGTTTTAACATATTCATTAGTTTCCAGTAACTCATTACCATATGCTACCTCCCTCTTGGAGCCCCCCATTTGTCAGAGATAAGATAACATTGTGCTGGCCTCACAATTGCTATCTACATAGGTACCTTCCTGTCTTGTTACTTATCGTAGCTCTGCAGGGGTGTAGGCCCCTATTTGTGGTCAGCCAAGTTATATTTGCTAACTCATACTTAGGTAAGCAAACCTTCAAGCCATACCTAGCCTTATTCTTTAATTCAGTCCAATAAACTCGATTGTCCCTCTCCTCCCCCTGGCTGGAGACAGGGCAACCCTAGTTTTGATGAGAGGGCACACCACTTCCATCTGTGACAGTTGCGTGTCGTAAATCAGGCTCCGAGGCCCATCTCTGCCTTCTAGGGGACTTTTCTCTGGAAACTGGAGCAACACTTCTCCTGGAAGAACCCCTCCTGGGAGGTGTCTTACTCCACAACTCACGTACACGTGTCTGTAAAGCCAAAGTAGGTTTTCCATCCCAATTCCTCATGTTTTCTCCCTGATTACGCAGGGTAGAGCACAGGATGTGTCGTGGTGTGCTTTGCTTCTCTCGACCAACTTTAGTAGGGAAGTGTTTGTCCCCACCTAAGATATTGGCCTTGCCAAATGATTTCTTCAGCACTGAGACACTGGCCTGTGGGGCAGAAAGAAGATTATTTGCATAATGCTGCATTCAAGCATCCATATCACCCACCGTCGATGCCTCATCATCTCTCCAGCAAAATAATGCCAATACATTAGCATATGCTGCTGGTGCACTCAGTACCCATTTGCGCCAAACGGGTCCAGTAATTTTGAGTGCATCTGGATCTAATGATGTCTGCAGGTCGTCCAAGTCACTGAAAATCATCTCCCGCACAGCTATTTCCCTCAGATTCTTAACACCTCTCTCAATAGTTGTCCACTTAGATGGCTGGTACATGATATTGTCCCTAAGGGGATACCTGATTCTCACACTTAACAGGAGTCGCCTCCAGAGGGTGAGGGATTGTGGTGGTCTTCCAAAAGATCTGTCAATACCTGATTCTCTAGCTAATGGTGCTAGCCGCTTGGCTTCTTTACCATCTGTCCAAACTATCAGCCCCAGTGTCCCAGCATCGGAGCAGCCAAGGAAGTTAGTCCTGTGTCTCTCAACCCAGGACACCCACGAGTCCTTCTCTATTCACAAATAGCAAGTCTAGGAGGGCATCTTTCCTAGTTGGCTCACTGAGTTCCTGTGACAAGAAGTTCTCTCCTACAAAGTGACGTGCAGAAAACAGACTCCACAACCTGTGAGGTTGTAAAGTAAGTATGTTTATTCAGCACCGGGCAGCACGGGGGGCCGCCCCACCACAATCGTGCGCGCCCACCGCAGCAGTTAGCTTAGGATTTATACAACCAAGCCTTACATATTCAAGGAGCGCCTATACATATCCATAACCTTTCCCCGAAAAGGCGGTCTTTATTACAATGAGTTCCGAGAAATCATTTTCATAGTCTCCGCCTTTAACTCCTCCCAGCTGCCCACGCGCAGTGCCTCCTGGTGGTCGTGGGCTGGGATCTCGGGGATGAAGGCCGTATGTCTTCCTCGCTGTGCACCTTTCACCTTTAATGTTAATGTGCTGCTCCAGGCCACAGAACTGGTTTCAGCCAGATGATTGCTCTGTCAGGACAACTGGGTTCCTTCTTTGAATACCAATTGTTCCCTTATCTCCCAGCAAGGCCGATGTGACCACTTTATCATGATGTGATCACTTTATCATTTCAACACATCCTTTCTTTGCCTAAACACCTTATGCAATGGCTTAAGGTTATAGATACACAGCTTAAGCCAAGCGATGGCTCTACTATTAACCCCTGAGTGTTAGTTCCCCTTATCAAAAGTTCAAGAATTTTCAAGACCTGCTCATCATAGCAGTGTGGTGTGGGTGAACAGGATTGTGGAAGAAGCAAGACCAGAGGAAGGAATAGAAGCAGCAGGAACACTGGCAGGGGACGACCCACAAGCAGCGCCTAACGACCCTACTGATTGAGGGGAATTCCGCCCGTCTGGCAGTTGGGGGTTGCAGGGGCGTGTCGGTCTGGGAAAGAAGATACTTAGTACTATATAAGCTGCGTATTTGTTGTAATAAACGATTCTGGTTGCACCTCTGACCGGGGTCTGTGCCTTCATACGCTACAAATGGTGCCCAACATGGGGCATGAATCAAGAGACTAAAGACGTCTGTACCGGTAGCGTAGCCCGATCGAACCAGGGATTGCCTCGAGGACTGACTTCACTGCCGGCTCATCACCTTTCTGCAGGACAGAGGTGAGTGATCGGGAACCATGGGGAACACACTGCTGAAAGAGCAGCAAATGAATCTCGAAATACTACACTATATTTTAAAAGTTCAGAATCGACCTGTACCTACCCTGTCTTTGGTAACCCTCTTAGACTGGGTACGAGAAAATGTCCCGGACTTTCCTAAGACCGGCACCTTTGACAAAGACATGTGGGACCAAATTGGCACAAAGCTTTGGGACGCTGCTGCAGGGACAGATAAGGTTGCAGCTAAGCATTTACCAGTTTGGCGGCAGATATCTGAAGCCCTAGTAGAGCTCTGCAAAGGGACAAAAAAAACCCCAAACAACACTCTGAGGAGAGCCCAACGCGTCCTTCTGCCCCGCTGCTGCCACCCGCGGACAATAACTATGCTGCAGAAGAGAGTTTCTCAGAAGGAGACTCTTTTGATCCTGGGCCGATTGACCCAGACCAAGAACCTAATCTATTTCTTTGTGATGATAAATTGAAAGAGGTAGTGGGGAATGACCTAACCCCCTCGAGTGATTGTCGTAGTGTGTGGGACAAATGTCAAAAAGAAGCCTTAGTTAAAGGCGACGCAGACATTTTACACACATTTCCTGTTATTTATCGCGGAAATCGACCCGGAGCGTGGGAGGCTTTGAGTTATGATCATGTTAAAGAACTGAGGAAATCAGTAAAAGATTATGGTCTCCAGTCAGCATACACCATGAACTTACTAACAGCTGTTGGGGATGGATATGTTATGACTCCTCATGATTGGAAACTGTTGTTGCGTATGATTTTGTCGGCTATGCAATATGCTGTATTCATGACTGAGTATCGTGATCTCGCGACTGCCAAGGCAATGGATAACTTAACTGGCAATTTAAATCATATTGGTGTGAATGAGCTCGTCGGTGAGGGGCTTCGGGCTACTCCCGATGTGCAAGCCCAAATGGACAGACAGTGTTTTGAGCAAGTAAAAGAAATTGTACTGTGCGCGATAAGATGGGTACCTGATACAGCCGCTCCAGAAGCTTCCTTTCCTGCTATCACACAAGCGCCTGGAGAACCCTATATAAAATTCCTTGTTCGGCTCCAAAATGCAGTAGAGAGACAAGTAGATAACCGAGCAGCTCATGATATTCTTATGAAACAATTAGCATTCGAAAATGCTGATGCTGATTGTCGTAAAGTATTGCGAACAATTAAGAATGCTAATCCTTCTATCACTGATATGATAAAAGCGTGCCAAGATATCAGCACAGAATCTCATAAAAGGAGTCTCTTAGCTGATGCCTTATCAACACACCTCACTGTGAGGGCTGCTCAAAAGGCAGACTGCTATAATTGTGGAAAGTCTGGGCATCTTAAAAAAGATTGTGAAACAGTTAAGTGAGGCAGTCCAGAAAATCGATCCATGCCAAATCAACTGTGCCCTCGCTGTGGTAAAGGACTGCACTGGGCAAGTGAATG
This sequence comes from Numenius arquata, assembly GCF_964106895.1. Taxonomy (NCBI): domain Eukaryota; kingdom Metazoa; phylum Chordata; class Aves; order Charadriiformes; family Scolopacidae; genus Numenius; species Numenius arquata. The sequence continues at coordinate 34,873,351 of NC_133615.1, forward strand.
CAGATCCAAATTCCATGCTGATGATCGAACCCTAGGGGGTTTGGGAAACGGGGGGAGGAGCGTGAGACCGTGCGCGATAACAACAAATACGGTCCCAAGACCACAGAACAACGCTTGGCCAGCACACTCCGACCAGCCACAGCTGGAAGTGCAGGAGTGGACCTGGCCACAGCCCAGTCAGTAACTCTAGATACCACAGCAGTTGTTCTCATCCCCACTGGGGTGATGGGACCTCTTGGAAATGGCAGGAGTGCTCTTTTGTTAGGGCGTTCCTCGACCATACAAATGGGACTTTTTGTTTTGCCTGGAGTCATTGATGCTGGAGTCATTGATGCTGATTTTACGGGAGAAATCAAAATTATGGCTTGGACACCATCTCCGCCTTGTTTTGTTACAAAAGGGCAACGAATTGCACAATTAGTACCTCTCTTCTCCGTGACCAACCCTGGGGAAGGGAATCGTAAAGGAGGATTTGGGAGCACTGGAAAGCCTGTAGTTTTATGGTCTAAACAAGTATCCAAAGAACAGCCTTTGTTACGTTGCCAAATCCACGATCGGTACTTTTCTGGTCTGGTGGACGCAGGAGCAGATGTCGCTATCATTAATGTTTCTAACTGGCCTCCCGAATGGCCACTGAGAGATCCCACTTCTGCTATTGTGGGGGTAGGAGGTCCTCAGACACCCAAACAAAGTGCAAAGATATTAACTTTCAAGGGACCTGACGGTCGGATTGCACAAACAGCTCCTTATGTCCTCCCTGTGCCCTGTACGTTATGGGGCCTTATGGGGCCTTATGACTTTTTAAGCCAGTGGGGAATCCTCCTGAAAACAAATTTTTAATAGGGGCTATTGACAAGCAGCAGGCCCTTTCATTGACATGGAAATCAGAAAAACCTGTTTGGGTAGATCAATGGCCCCTGAAAAAGGACAAACTGCTGCATTTGCATGACTTAGTACAAGAACAACTGGCTGCTGGTCACATTGTACCCACCACCAGCCCGTGGAACACTCCTGTATTTGTAATACCAAAGAAAAGCGGCAAGTGGCGATTGTTACAAGACCTTCGAGCTATAAATGCAGTCATTGAGCCCATGGGTGCGCTACAGCCTGGTCTTCCTTCACCTTCTATGCTGCCTCAAAATTGGCCAATAGCTATAATTGATCTCAAGGACTGTTTTTTTGCTATTCCTCTACACCCAAGGGATGCACCCTGGTTTGCGTTCTCTGTACCATCTATCAATCAGCAACAGCCCACACAACGATATCATTGGACTGTGTTGCCACAAGGTATGCTAAATTGCCCGACTATCTGCCAACTAACTGTAGCAAATGCTTTGCAACCTGTCCAAAATGCAAACCCTCATGTTATAATTTATCATTACATGGATGACATACTTTTAGCTGCCGAAAAAGACAAAGACCTGCAGACAGTCATCTGCCAAGTCCGCCTTGCTGTCAAAAGAGCAGGCCTGCAGATAGCTGAGGAAAAGGTCCAACGTGAACCACCCTGGAAATATCTAGGATGGAAAATTACAACTCACACCATCCAGCCACAAGCACTGAAGCTGGCATTACAAATAAAGACTCTGAATGATCTGCAAAAATTGTTAGGAACCATCAACTGGCTCAGACCTTTTCTAGGTATCACTACACAAGATCTACACCCCCTGTTTCAATTATTAAAGGGTGACCCTGACCTAAACTCTAAAAGACAGCTGACACCTACTGGACTGCAATGTCTACAGCAAGTAATGGAGGCTTTACAGATGTGTCAAAGTCACCGTCTTTGTTTAACGCTTCCAGTGTACTTAGTCATCATTCAAAATACCTTTCAGCCATGTGCCCTTCTAAGCCAGTGGGATTCAACAAAAAAAGGACCCTTTTGTGATATTAGAGTGGCTCTTTTTGCCTCATGCATTCACAAAGACTGTAACTTCACGATTAGAAATGTTTGCCAACTTGATTCAGAAAGGTCGTCACTGACTTCAGACTCTAAAAGCTAGTGATCCAGAATTCATTTATATTCCCACCAACAAAAAAGACTTGGACTGGATGTTAGCAGAATCTCTCAGTGTGACCTAAACATTCTCTGTTAAATTCCTTAAAAGAATTACCCCTGACTAATCGAACCTTACTTTCTTATACCTCACTTTCTAATGCAGTTACAGCATTCACAGACGATTCTGGGAAAACACACAGAGCTGTAGTCCTTTGGCGACCCACCGACAATCTCTGGAACCAAGATATAAAATATGTCGATGGATCTCCCCAAGTTGTTGAGCTTGCAGCTGTTGCGCGTGCTTTTCAGCTTTTTTCTGATGTAAATCTCAATATCATAACTGATTCTTTATATGTTACAGGAATTGTTCAGCATATAGAAGGCGCTTTCCTAAAGGAAGTCAACAACCCAGCGTTATTCGCACAACTTAAAAAATTATGGCATTATGTTTCCTATCGTAAATTACCCTATTATATCACACATATTCCGTCACACACCTCTCTGCCAGGACCCCTAGCTGAGGGCAATCGTGCTGCTGATAAAGCCACGGTCGCCCTCGCCACACCGCAATTATTTCAACAAGCACAGCTCTCAGGTTTTTTCACCAAAACAGGAAGGCACTGCAAAAGCAATTTCAGCTAACCACTGACCAAGCATGTAATACCATCTTGACATGCCCTGAATGCCAATCTATAGCCCCATTGCCACAATTGGGAGTTAACCCACGTGGCACCTCACCACTGCAAATTTGGCAAACAGATGTTACACATTTTGGAGAATATCACTGCCTAAAGTATGTACATGTCACTGTTGATACTTTTTCTAATTATATCTTTGCCACTGCACATACAGGAGAAAAGAGTCGAGATGTCCAACAACACTGGCTAGCAGCCATCACTGCTATGGGTATACCAGAAACCATCAAGACAGACAATGGCCCTGCGTATGTATCTAAAACCACACAGCCTTTTTTACAGGAATGGGGCATTCGCCACATCACTGGAATTCCACACTCCCCTACAGGGCAGGTGATTGTTGAGCGTGCCCATCAAACGCTAAAGCAATTGCTAATTAAACAAAAAAGGGGGAATCTGGGAGATCCACCACAGGAACGACTATGGAAAGCCACTTTTGTTTTAAATTTTCTAAACAGAGACAACAGTGATATGACACGAGTAAGTCAACACTTTGGAGCTTCCCCAATGTTCAAAACACGGCCAATGGTCCATATCCGTGATATGGCCACTGGACAATGGGAAGGCCCCATGCCATTGATAACCTGGGGGCGAGGATACACTTGTGTTTCCACAGGAAATGGTTCCAAGTGAATCCCGGCACGATACGTTCGACCGTATCTAGAAGCCGATCATCACAAAGAACCATCAGAAACGACAGAGCGATGAATCTTTTCTGTTCACAAAAGTATCGTTGGTTTGGATGTTATCGGCCTGGTAGTTCTGTTGATGATTATGTTATGTTTGCCGTGTTTGTTTTCCTGTGCTATAAAAGCATAAATCAAGTCATGTATGCTCAAATGCACACTGTACTTGCCTCGCAAAGCATGATGTTAGAAAAAGAAGTGGATGTAGAAACCAGCCATAGCATAGAATTTGTGTGGAAGTAAGCTAATCACAATATAGGAGAGGGTTATAGAAATTAATAAGTTTAACAGTATAGTTAATAGTAGTTTTGTGGTTTATAGTAGTTTTAATAGTATAGGGTCAATGTAATCATTAGGATGTTATATACGTGTAATCATTTTCTGATATATTAACACAAGCATTGTTCTGTATATTAAACAAAAAAAGGGGAGATGTGGGTGAACAGGATTGTGGAAGAAGCAAGACCAGAGGAAGGAATAGAAGCAGCAGGAACACTGGCAGGGGACGACCCACAAGCAGCGCCTAACGACCCTACTGATTGAGGGGAATTCCGCCCGTCTGGCAGTCGGGGGTTGCAGGGGCGTGTTGTCTGGGAAATAAGATACTTAGTGCTATATAAGCTGCATGATTGTTGTAATAAACTACTCTGGTTGCACCTCCAAACGGGATCCGTGCCTTCATAAGCTACAGTATGGCATTCCCAGTTGATGACTGGGAAGTTGAAATCTCCCATAAGGACAAGGGCTACTGATCCTGAAATTTCTCCTAATTGCCTATAGAATAACTCATCAGTGCTTACATCCTGGCTTGGCAATTCGTAGTAGACACATACTACAACATCTCCTTTGTTTTCTGACGTGGGGAAAGCAGACTACCCCCAAGATCGCTAGCGGCCACTCTATCAGTCAGCAAATCCCCTACTTCCATACAGGGTACCCTCCTCCCATATGGGGACTATGCCGTACACTAGACGTCTCTGCGCGGTTTACTGGCGGCCCCGGCCAAGCGTGGGCGTTCCCTACGACTTACTGGCCCCTCTGTAAAACATACCGTTTATCCGCAGCTTCAGGAGGTTGTTGTCTACTCCCGCGGTGAGCGGCTGGGAGTGGAGGCTCCTCCAAGGAAAGTGCTCGGGGCGTGCCTAGGGGCGTCTGCTCCGCAGTCGATCCCGCAGCTGAGCAGAGTGCCTCCTGGCTGGCTCGCCAAAATGACGTGTGGAAAGCAGACTCCACAACCTGTGAGGTTGTAAAGTAGGTATGTTTATTCAGCACCGGGCAGCACAGGGGGTCGCCCCACCACAATCGTGTGCACCCACTGCGGCAGTTAGCTTAAGATTTATACAATCACACTTTACATATTCAAGGGGCGCCTATACATATCCATGACCTTTCCCCGAAAAGGCGGTCTTTGTTACAATGAGTTCCGAGAAATCATTTTCATAGTCTCCACCTTTAACTCCTCCCAGCTGCTCATGTGCAGTGTCTCCTGGTGGTTGTGGGCTGGGGTCTCGGGGATGAAGGCCGTATGTCTTCCTTGCTGTGTACCTCTCGCTTTTAATGTTAATGTGTTGCTCCAGGCCGTGTTGGTCCAGGCTACGGGGTTGGGAAACCAGATGATGGCTTCTTTGAATACCAATTGTTCCCTTATCTCCCAGCGAGGCCAATGTGACCACTTTATGGTTTCAACACATCCTTTCTTTGCCTAAACACTTTAGCAATGGCTTAAGGCTATAGATACACAGCTTAAGCCAAGCAATGGCCCTGCCATTAACCCTTGAGTTTTATTTCCCCTTATCATTTCCATTCCCCTAATCCTCACCCAGAGGCTCTCAACCACATAATCCCGAACTGTAAGGGCTGTACAATCAAACCTCTCCCTTATGTATAGTGCGACACCTCCACCTTGCCTGCCCTGCCTATCTCTCCTGAACAGCCTGTAGCCCTCCATCTCAGCACTCCAATTGTGGGACTCATTACATCAAGTCTCAATAATACCAATGATATCGTAGCTCTGGGAGCTTCTAGTCCATCCTGTTTATTTCTCATACTGCGTGCGTGGTATACAAGCATTTCAGATATGCTCCTAAGCCCTCTGTGCTCCTAGGAGCAGTGTAAATGTAGCATTGCCAACCTCAGGTGATGTCATGCCAACCCTTGGTTTACCTGCAATCCTGTTGGTATCTCCTTTCCCTATCAATTCTAGTTTAAAGCTCTCTTGATCAGTCCCACCAGCTCCCACCCAAAGACACTTTTTCCCCATCAGGACAGATGGATCCCATCAGGCCCCATCATACCTTTTGTCTTGAAGGCTCTTCCATGGTTTAAAAACCCAAAGTTTTGGTGGAGGCACCAGTCCTGGAGCCAGGTATTGATATCCTGGGCTCACCTGTTTCTTCCGACGTCTCCCCCGATTACTGGGAGGATTGAGGAAAACATTGCCTGTGCTCCCAAATTTTTTAGCGTTCTTCCCAGGGCTCTGAAATCTCTTTTGATTGACATCAGACTTTTTGTTGCGACATCATTTGTACCCATGTGAAAGAGCAGGAATGGATAGTAGTCTGAAGGTTGAACTAGGCTCTTCAGCCTTGTGGTGATGTCCCTAATTCTGGCCCCAGGGAGGCAGCAAGCTTCCCTGAAAAGAAGGTCCAGTCTGCAAATGGGTGCTTCCATTCCACACAAGAGGGAGTCACCAATGACCATAACTCACCATAACATAAGATGACTTTATACACATACTTCAGTTTAGAGTCTACTATTACATATTTCCTGTGTTCACAGAGAACACTTTCAGAACTTTTACTCTCAAACTCTATATAAATAGCTTGTACATCTCAGTCAATATGGCTCAGTCATTTAAAAAAAAAACAAACCACAGAACAAACAATCACAAGCACTTTGTCATGAAAGCCTTGTTGCAAGTCAGTTTTGGACAACTCACCTCTCGTGATTCTTTGTTGTGTTGTAAAAGTTGGTTTCTTGGTGAAAAACAAAATCCCACAGACTCATCCCTACTGTTACTTTTCACCTTTTTTATTTTTTTTTTGGGGGGGAAGCAGGGTTTTAAGTTCTATCACTTGAAAACTGCTGTCTTCAACTAATTTATGATTAAAATTCCACTGTTGAGCAAAACTGTGAAGACAACATTTCAGCCTTTAAGTACTGAGAATAGTGTAATCTGATTAAAAAGACTACAAAAGGTTTGTGCAGGTTGATTTGGGTTTTGGATTATTCGTTGTTTTGTTTTAGTTTTTTTTGACAAACTAGAGGAGTCTGAGTATTATTTGATGTTCTAGGTTTAACAATTGAGGTAGTTAAATTGTGTTTGGACACCAGCCAAGGGAAGGCAATTAAATGAGTGGGGAAGAGAAGAGCAAAATCTACAGACCAGTAAAGGCCAAGAGAATTCCCTTACTCTGGTCTTTTAAGAATTTAAATGATGATGAGGTCCTGGGAACGGAAGCATGCAACTACTGATGACTTAAATGACTTGCTTGCAAAATAAGATAAAAGGCACAGATACACTACAAGCATAGGTTTAATTTTCTCAAATGACAATGCCTGCTATCTTATAATAGTGTAATAATGTCATTTTTTCTACTGATAAAGAGAATCCCTAAATACATATACCATATTTTGATTGCTTCTTAGCCTTTAGAACTTAAGCATCACCTGGCCCTGATAGGTGGATATTACTTAATACTTCAAATTTTCAGATTTATTTTTCAGTTGCTTACTAGGCCCAAGTGGTTAAATTTCAGTAAGAGTTTCCTATACTATATTCCTATACTATCTTAAGGTTTTCTTCTGGGTGGAGGTGTGTGGATATTTTGTTTGTTTCATTTTAATTTGGATTAAAAGTTCTATATGAGAAAAAAAAGTTCATTCTCTTCCACCATGCAAGTATTTGCCCCAGTCATTGAAGTAGTATATAATGAATGTCACAATATATTTACTAACTGAACTATTTCTAGATAACATTTTGTTGGTAATATGTTGCAGTGGCAGACTCGTGTAAGCTGAGAATCCCATTAAATAGCTACAGTGTGGTATCACAACCCTCTCATTCCTTGTTCCCCTCTGTGTGTGTAAGAGCTGCCAGCCAACTGAATTTGGAATCAAAGTACAACAGAAAGGGACAATGGCACTATGAACAAATCTACTGAGCATTACTAAGAGAGGATACAAAACAGAAGCCAGTTGATCAAGCTGCATTCTCAATAGAAGATACTTAAATTTAAGTAATAGTTCAGAATAGTTCAGAAAGGTTTTATTTAAAATAGATTCTGTCAACATTTTCCTTAATAATCTTTAGGTCCTCTTTTCTGTAAAAATAGGGTTTCACCTTTTTATAGGCATTCAAAAGCATATTCCTGCCGAAGTCAAATGAAGTTTTTCCTATGCTATAAGCTTCTGATACGGTTAACAGACCATCTATATCAAGTTCTTTACTTAAGTACATGCAAGCAGCAAGATTTCCAGAGATAATACCCTGAGTGCTCCAGATTGCAATTGAGAGGGCTACATAACAACTTTGGTGCTACAAATGGCTACAGTTAGCCTCTCATTAGTCTTATTTCTTTGTGTGGAGAAAGCATATCTTAACCCTGTTCAGAAGTTTGTTTTTATTGGGGCTTTTCTTGTTTTTAAAGCAACTACATTGCAGTCTAAATGTTATTCTTTTAAATAAGTCTTTCAAGAGCTTTGATAGAAAAGTTTCTTATACAACCTTAATCTTGTCACCCTGCACATCTGCATTAGTCCCTTGCTAAAATATGCACTGCACACTTTCCTTCCACAACTGCTAACTTTTTGAAATAGGCTGCTGAGCTCTGGCTGTATGGCTAGCAATTTTCCCTTTCTAAGGCCTCTTTATTCAGTCTCTTAAACCTATTATCTACTACATAGCATGCAAATATTGAAATAAGCTTAAAATGTTTATTTTTTTTTAAACAACTTCATCACCACAGCACCCAAATACATTAAGTATGAAGGTATTTTGAAAATAGGGGGTCAGTACTGGGTCCAGTCCTCTTCAATATATTCATCAGTGACCTGGATGAAGGGATGGAATGTACCCTCAAGAAGTTTGCTGATGACACAGAACTGGGAGGGGTGGCTGACACACCAGAAGGCTGTGCTGCCATACAGCAAGACCTGGACAGGCTAGAGAGTTGGGCAGAGAGGAACCTGATGAAATTCAACAAGGGCAAGTGTAGGGTGCTGCACCTGGGGAGGAATAACCCCCTGCACCAGTACAGGTTGGGGGCTGACCTGCTGGAGAGCAGCTCTGAGGAAAAAGACCTGGGAGTCCTGGTGGACAGCAGGATGACCATGAGGCAGCAATGTGCCCTTGTGGCCAAGAAGGCCAATGGCATCCTGGGGTGCATCAGGAAGAGTGTGACCAGCAGGTCAAGGGAGGTCATACTCCCCCTCTACTCTGCCCTGGTGAGGCCCCATCTGGAGTACTGTGTCCAGTTCTGGGCTCCCCAGTTCAAGAAGGACAGGCAGTTGCCTGCTGGAGAAGGTACAGCAGAGGGCTACAAAGATGATTAGGGGCCTGGAGCATCTCTCTGATGAGGAAAGGCTGAGGGACTTGGGTCTTTTTAGTCTGGAGAAGAGAAGACTGAGGGGGGGATCTGATCAATGCCTATAAATACTTAAAGGGTGGGTATCAGGAGGATGGGGACGGTCTTTTTTTAGTGGTGCCCAGGGACAGGACAAGAGGTAACAGGCACAAATTTGAACATAGGAAGTTCCATCTAAACATGAGGAGGAACTTCTTTCCTTTGAGTGTGGCAGAGCACTGGAATAGGCTGCCCAAAGAGGTGGTAGAGTCTCTGTCTCTGGAGACATTCAAAACCTGCCTGGACACGTTCCTGCTCTAGGTGGACCTGCTCTGGCAGGGGGGTTGGACTAGATGATCTCCAGAGGTCCCTTCCAACCCCATATAATTCTGTGATTCTGTGATTCCATGATTCTGTGATTCTGTTAACAGATGAATATAATGAATATTAATGAGTGTAGGAGTTCAAATTCTAAAAATATTCATATTTGGTAGCAGAGATCTATGTGGTCAGTCGAATTAGAAGACAAGTTTACTGTCAGTCATTATCCTGCATAGAGCACAATCACTAGAGAACAATTCTTTGGCAGAGCTACAATATAGTGTTAGTCAACAGCAGCAGACTAGCAAGATTGGTACCTTTAGAAAGGAAATATCATTAGTGGTAAGATCAATGGTACTCATAAATGTGAATTTAATTCAAAAGGCACCACAGCTAAGATAAAGCAAGGTCTTTCATATAAGAAAACTGACTACTGCCATAAAATAATTTATGTGACACACAAAAACATTTCAGATCATCTCCTCCTCCCCCACAAAATTAAAAGCAATAGACATTCCTGAACATGACAACACTTCTGAAAGTGGGCTTAGACAGATAAAAGGTATCACTCACTCTCCTCCCTACTGGGAATTACTGTTCATTCCACCTTGCCAGAGTTGTGTGACCATCCCAAACTTTTCTTCAGGTAGAATAGCTGACTTGCACCATTTTCAATCAGCACAGGTGTTAAGTGAATATTTCCTGAAAATGCACTTCTCTAATACAGAATCCTACTGCTAAATTCTAAAAATCTTAACAGAAATGCTACCACAGAGTAGGAGATACTAATAAATCTTGTGTAATTTAATTGTCATCTTTAGCCTGAAGCAGTCGCCACTAATCTAAGAAAAATATCACTTATTTTAAAAAATAAAACACGGCTGAAAACTTGGATATCCAACAATAAAAATTAGAAAGCTCTGGCTATTACTTTCCTATGCATGAGAGTCAAACTGAATTACATAAGATATATTAAAACATACCCTCACAATGAATGTGAAATGATAAAGTAAAAAACATCCATTATTTACCTAGAGATACTGCGATTCCAATGTAAACCAAAGTAGTAATTAAGATGGCCAACAGCGTTCCTTTAGGTATGGCTGACTGAGGATCCTGAAAGAAAAATTTCAGTGGGCAGTCATGATATAGATAAATGTACTCAGCATTTGTGGTCAGAATTTGCTACTACTCACCGCAAGATCACCTGAGATATTTGCGCCAGCAAGTATACCAGTTGCAGCAGGGAAGAAAATAGCAAATACAGAAAAGAATGTTTCTTCATTTAGGAAATCTGGTCCAAAGTTCTCCATAAATATTTCAGCTGTAGAGAAATATTTGTTCATTTAAGTCTGCCATTATTCATATATAACCTACAGTATTAGCCAATTCCAGCCAATATTAGCTCCATGAAAAAGCTAAAGAAAAAAAATATCCCCCACACAGCAGCATGCCCTACTCAAGTGTAGAACATTTTAACATAGGTAAGTCCTAATTCATCACTTCAGCTCAAAATAAAAAGTCAACACAGTAAACTTAAACACTCTTTAGAAACAGAACACGTATGTACAATATGATCCAGCCTTTGTAAAGTTTGTATAATTGATATTAAGCAAGCAGGAACAGTTTTTGGCCCCAAAAATTTTAAGATTAAGGAATAAAACAACAGAAGCTTGAAAGAACTGGGAAGAACAATCTCTGTAGTTAAACGGGAAGTGACTATAAGCTATTGTAGATGTTTTAATCAATTATGACCGCATGTCTCTTCTCTGAAATATGTTATTTAAGATACTAACTGTTCCAACATACCTTTATAACCAAAGAAACCTTTAGGCTTCTTATTGTCCAAAGGAATAAATGTCCCTATGACAAAGTGTCCCGGTTTGAAGTAAAACCGAACCAATTTTCTGTTCTGTAACTTTACATCCTAGCTAGGCCTCCTCTAACTCTCTGAAATTAAAGGCATATTGTGGAGAAAACTGCTCATTCTCAGAATGATAAGACCAATGTTTGTGCTCCATGCCAAGGAACGATATGCAGAGAGGCCCTTGCTTATACTTACTGCCATAACAACCAAGGTCAGCCAATTTCGTTATTTGCCCCCTTAGAGGGTCGGAAACGGAAAAAACGTAGAGGGGTCACATCGGTGGGGAGGAGCGGACAGGACAGGTGACCCAAACCTGACCAACTGAGGTATTCCATCCCATCTGCCCCATGCTCAGTATAAAAGCTGAGGGATCAAAGGGTCAGCCCCCTTCCTGCGATGGCCGACGTCCAGAGAGGACTCTGTCTGTTCATCTGCCTTTGATCCCGATCCGTGTGTTCCTGACTCCAGAGCTGGAATCCAGTTCCCATTCGTCACTGAGTCCAGTCTGGGACTTCCCCAGTGCCTGCCGGTGATGTGACTGTCATCCTGGGAGCTTGATACGGTTTTGTATACATTGTATCTATTTCATTATTTTCTTCTTTATTTTTATTTTAATATTAATTCTTCATTAAAGTAGTTTAGTTCATTCTAAACTTCTGAATCTCCTTATCTCTTTCTCCTCCTCTCTCCTCTTTTGTGGGGGGGAGAAGGGGGGGAAGGGCCATCTGTCAGGCTGGTTTTGGTAAATTAGGCCGAAACCACAACACAAAGTCTCCAATAGCAAGTATGAGGATCAGCAATAAAACTATCTGTGCCTGAAATATAATGATTACAGTCAGACAGAAGAATTCTTTTGCACAGCTCTAAGTCTCAAAGCTAAGAATGTATTCTAAAATGTAAACATATTCTAAAATTACTTCATTCCAAATTCAATAAGTCTTATATTTGTTTTCCACAAATAAGTCATGTTGCATAGAAGACATACCAGGATTTAAGAGAAAAATATGAATAATTTGAAAGTTGAACACTTATTCAGAATAGAATTTGTTATTACCATATCCCTCCAAAAATGATTTCTCTAAAGACAAAGTAGATGGGGGGGCACATGACACTGCACACAAAAGCTAGGAGTATAGCCTTATTAACAGTGATTACAGTACTTTTCCTTATGTATTTACTAAAAATTCTACTACGTCGGGATTCAAATAGCATGTATTTGCTATTTTATACAATGGATTAGTTTATTCTGTTCATCTGTCATGCTCTCAACCATTGTTTACAAAATTAAATTGCAAAGACCACCACAAATTTCTTTTTACTTCTAGCTTTCAAACTTTTTTCATTGCAACCTAGGTTTTTAGCTGAAGTTGGACAAAACCATCGCAAATACTACAGTACCAACAAAATGAAGTATTTTAAAATATTTAAAATAAATTTTAAATTTAAAATAATTTAATCTGGATTTTAATATATTAAAATATCATGCTCAAAAGCATGAATAATTATAAATCTAGGCATTAAGAAGTAGTCATGGTAGTCAGGTGAAATCCCCGGTGACTGGAGAAAAGGGAATATCACACTCATTTTTATAAAGGAGGATCCCGGGAACAACCAACCAGACAGCCTTACCTCTGTGCCCGGTAAGAACATGGAGCAGATCCTCCTGAAAGACATTTCGAAACATATGGAAGATAGGGAGGTGATTTGAGACAGCCAATATGGCTTCACCAAGGGCAAATCATTCCTGACTAGTGGCTTTCTACAATGGAGTGACCGCATCAGTGGACAAGGGAAGAGCAACTGATGCCCTCTACCTAGACTTCTGTAAGGCTTTTGATATGGTCCCCCACATTCTTACTGCTGAATTAGAGAGATATGGGTTTGATGGATGGACTATTCAGTGGATAAGGAATTGGCCAGATGGCCGCATCTAAAGAGTTACAGTCAATGGCTCAATGTCCAGGTGGAAACCAGTAACGAGTGGTGTCCCTCAAGGGTCTGTATTGGGACCAATACTGTTTAACATCTTCATTGATGACATCACTAGTGGGATTGAGTGCACCCTCAGCAAATTTGTGAATGACACCAAGATGAGTGGTTCAGTTGATGTGCTAGAGGGAAGGGATGCCATCCAGAGGGACCTTGACAGGCTGGAGAAGTGGGCCCATGCAATCGTCATGAAGTTCAACAAGGCTAAGTGCAAGGTCCTGCATGTGGGTCATGGCAGTCCCCAATATCAGTACAGACTGGGGGATGAATGGATTGAGAGCAGTCCTGCAGAGAAGGAACTGGAGATACTGGTGGACAAAAAATTGGACATGAGCTGGCAGTGTGTGCTTGCAGCCCAGAAAACCAATCGTATTCTGAGCCACAGAAAAAGAAGCATGGCCAACAGGTCGAGGGAGATGATTCTCCCTCGAGAATCTGCTCTTGTGAGACCCCCACCTGGAGTATTGCATCCAGCTCTGCAGTCCCCAGTATGAGAAAAACATGGGCCTGTTAGAGCGGGTCCAGAGGAGGCCAACAAAAATGATCAGAGGGCTGGAACACCACAGAGTAATTGTCCCAGATGGATTTATTCAGTAACAGACCTAGGCTTCTCCATGAGGCGTTTTCTACATTTCTTCCTTACACTGGAAAGTCTCAGACATAAGAAAGAATGGGGTTGTAATACTTCAACACAGAGTTGAGTGATAAGAGTACAGAAACTCTGAAAAGTAATGCCTGGAAAACCAATATTTACTTATGAGCTTTTAGGTCTACTTAAGAGGCATTATTATAGATTCCCCTTGTCTGGTTTTCCAAGGCATTCTCCAGGTCTTGGGGGAAGGCTTAGGAGAACATTATAGATAAAACAAATACTTTCCTCTTGATAATAGTTTTGCTATGCTAAGCTGTATGTTAACCCACACAAAGTGCTTGTTTGACAGGTTCGGTTGTTTACTGTAGCTCCTACCTGCCTTTTTCCATGACTTGTTGGCTTAGTTTCTGTGACTTGATGTTTACGTTGAGCCAAAAAAAAAAAGGTACAAATTTCTTAATAAGGAAGAGGCTGCAGTGATACAAAACTACAATGGGATTATTTCTATGTAAGTTATTGTTATGGAACTGTTCTTGCAAAAGCAAGATTTTTCTAGAGATTTTAAATTACAGTGGCCAGAGGGTCACTAACAACTAATTCCTTCAAAGCAAAAATTAAGTGGTTAAAATTAAGGAGCACAACACTGTCTAGAGTTGGGTGCATACAGACACCATTACAAAATGAAGTTACAGTCAGCAAAGGACTACCTGAGAAAGGTAAATAATTTCTACAGAAGCATGCTGTTCAATTTAAAAGTATACGCCAGAGCTAATTTCTGTACATTCTTTCCTCCTTGGTTGTAGATTCATGTAATGCATTTATCTTCACTTCCTTTTTCTACAGTCCCTATTCCTAGGGCTGTAAGCAACACCAACTCCACCTTCCCCCCATACAAAACTCCTTTAGTCTGAATTATGATGATCATCTTAGGGCAGGAGCATAAGAAACAATTATAACATGTACATTAAGAAGCTCACTTCAGTTACCTCTCACTGCAGAAAACAGCAGCAGTTGTGACCAAAATATCAAATGGGAAGGGAGATCATGTGAAGCTCTTAATTATTTGAAAATAAAAGCAGCAAGTGAACACACTATGGAAGGGTATACAGAAAAAGTCTACCAGGTGCAGAAAACAGTGAGCAAGCTAGACTGCCCAATAATAAGGAGCAGAAGACTAACACATCTATAATGATGTATCCTACGATCTGTATGTGTTTGTTTCCAAAGAGCTGATCTAAAACCACATAGCCACAACAAGATGGGGAAAGTAGGTTCTCCTTCCTACACATCACTGCTTTCACCACCACCACATTCACAACCCTCTTCAATGCTAGGTATAGCACTGGCTGTTCCAAATGAAAGTAAAAACACAAGTGCAAAGAAAGGTAAGAACACTGGTTTTCAGTTAGCAGTAGCTACATAACTTCAGATTGGCTTCAGCAGCAGCTACGTATTTTCCAACCACAGAGCTCATTTGAAGCTCCCAGTCAAAATAATCCCATGTTAAAACCCTTACCTTTATCTTGTTCTTTTCTAATTGTCTCAAAGAACATAATCCTGTTAACCTTCTTGACACACTACCATCAACAGTGGATTATGCTGTTTTCTAAGGATATTAGAGACCCTTAAGCTTCCAGTGCAACAAAGTTATCCAAGACCTGTCCAGATCTGCATGTGCTAGTGGCTAGACAAGGAGCTATTATATAAAAAATGTCCACTACTTGATTGCTAACATATCACATATGCAACACTGAGTGCACTAAATATAACTATATTAGAAATATATGACTGTGGGGTTAGGACAAGCAAGGAGACTTGTAATACGGTCTTTCAAACATGACACAAGCTTCTACATGTCACACAACATACCAGATTCCTCTGGCATCTGGCCAGTCACGTGCCATCCCAGCACATGTTAGCAAAGGGGACACTGGCTTGTCGAAGAGAAAATGATCCTGGATGCCAAAATGGGACCAGAGAGAGAGAGACAAACAGAGAAAGAGAAAAAACAAACCAAAGTTGAAGTTTATTCAGGGAAGCAGTATAACACTGTCTTATGCATTTAATATGAAGGTAATTAATATAAGTAAATCACATAGCATGGCTTGTGAACCTGGTTCCTTCCTGACTGAAAACTAGAAGTATTTTACCCAGGTGACTTTCTTAGAGGGCAGGTTCTTGCAGATTCTCACCGACACTGGTAATATGACTTAAGTTTTGCCAAAAAACATTTTTGAATTGTAGAGAGGAAGGACCTAATACCACATACACACAACAGAGGGGACTGTGAAGGAACTTAACCACTATAACCAGAAATGTGCATCCACATACAGACAAATTTCAGGGTAGGAGAAGGCAATGAGTCCTTAAAGATAGCAAAATATCCAATGCTAGATCTGAAAAGAGATTTCTCCAGCATAGAGATGTAGCAGTTTATTTTGGGTATGAATCAAGGTAGGAATTAAATCGGTGCTAAGCTTGATCTTTTGGAATCACAGACTTGTTCTGTTCCTCAGTTCAGTGAGAAATCAGAGATTCAATTTCTGATTTAATAAATGTATCACTTGGTGTGCCACATACTTGCCACATTCCAAATCATTTTGGTTTCAATTGGCTGTTTTTTTTCCCAAGCAAATAAGCATTGGATTTCATGTGTGTGCTGAAAAATTATTAGTTCTTAATTCCTCAAATGCCGTCATATGAAATGTTGTGGGTTTTTTGTTGGCTGGAAGGGACCTTAAAGATCATCTAGTTGATAACTTTACCTTTTTTCCCCCTCAATTGAGAAATTTAGGCCTTCATCTTTGAATGCCCTGTGATGAGCGTGATGCAGCCCAAACACCAACCATACAGAAAAAAAAAAGAGAGAGTTCTCTCTGCTCATCATAGGGACACAACATTTATTTCCTCAATTTGCTCCACACTACATTTTTGTTTCAGAGAAAAAAATCCTACTTTTGCAAGAAATCAGCTGAGCACTATTAGTTTCCCTTACATGCCTATGGCCCAAATATGCAAACTATTGAATGCCTCCTGTGTTGAATGCTATTCAACTCTCACTGGTTTGAGTTTACAGAAATCAAATGGTGCTTATTAATGTTTGGCAGAAAGCCTGACATCTTAGAGGTTCAAGATCCTAAAATACTGAAGGAAGTAAGCAATGATATGAGATAAAGATGGAATCTGAGGTTGCAACATTCAATGCCCTGATTTTCATAAATTTGCATTACTGTGAAAACAAACAAAACAAGGCAAAATGCTGAATCAGTGAAGCCTATTCCACTTCCTAAAGAACTTAACTGGTAAACCATGAAGTAATTATGTTCTCAGTGCTCTAACTTTGATCTGTGCTTCTTGAAGAGCTCTCCTCTGTGCTGAAGAAGGCAATGAACTAAAACCTAAGATAGGTAATCAATATCTTGTCAATAATCATATTGACAAGGCCATTCAATGAAAAAGGTTACTGATCTTGCATAAATTCTTAACTCCTGGTTAATCCAGTGTGTAACACCTAGTTGCAGGGTTATAAATAGTTATGTTATTTCATCAGCTGCCTTTTGGTTGATGTTATGGATTAATGCGCTATGAATATAGCTAACAAGGTGCAGCCATTCCTTTAGATAGAATCATAGAATAATTTGGGTTGAAAGGGACCTTTGAAGGTCATCTAGTCCAACCCCCTGCCATGAGCAGGGACATCTTCAACTAGATCAGGTTGCTCAGAGCTCTGTCCAACCTGACCTTGAATGTTTCCAGGGATGGGGCATCTACCACCTCTCTGGGCAACCAGAGGATATTTAAAATGCACATTAAAGCTTTGGGGTTTTTTGAAACAATTTTCTAGATTTTTGCATTTTTAAAAGTCTCAGTATGAATCCCTGTTATGGATTTTCAAAATAGTTGACTGTTGCCCTGTTTTGCCATGAAAACACTTGGAAACTTTGATCCTCTCAAACATGTCTCTGCAGGAACTGAAAAATGAGATGATGCAACAAAATCCATAATGAAAATCCTTGTGTTCCTATCTGTGTGACAATGAAAACTATTGTTATATCTGTGTGACAATGAAAACTATTGTTATGGACCCGATCCTTCAAGTCCTTAAACACAGTTATGGGACTGGGAAAAGTTGACCTGGATGCAGTTTGCTACAATCATTTTGGAGAAATTAAAATTAGTGTAGTTTTGACATAAAAAAATTATAGCAAAAACCCCACACCCTGACAGTCTAGAATACAGAAAATATGTAATATTTATCTCAATGTAATACCAATAGTTTCAATTGTTACTAATAAAGAAAATATGAATCTTTTCTAAAGGAAATAACCAAAATAGATTCCTGAATTGACTTTATAATTTGGACAAAGAGATGGCAATAGCCATATATTTTTGATTTGACAGAGACCTTCCTATGTGGAACATAAATGATTTTTTTTTTGGATCTGCACAGTATGTATTTAGCCAAAATATAGACTCTGGACAATTTGCCATCATGCTAAAAATATTGACAGGCCATTAACTACTGGGTTTATGCTGTGATTATCTTCCTTAGCTATGCAGAAAAGCATGTACACAGAAGAAAGCCAAAGATAAAAATAAATGCGAGTAAACGGAGATGGTGTCAGTACTGGATGTATTGCAGAGCTCCCAGCTTGCATCCAGGCAATCCACCAACTCAGAGCCATGCTCGCTGAAGCAGAAGGTCATATCTGAAGCTGCAAGAGTAAAACAGTAAAGTTTGCCCAGCCATGCCTAAGGGAAAGTCAGGCAGGAGCTGTTATCAATAAAGAAGAGTAAATTGCTGTTAGCAATAACGAAGAGGCAAGGAAGACAAGGAGGGGGGCCTGGGGTGATGTGACAGAAAAGGATCACAAAACCAAAACAGTGGGGCTTAAGCAGGGGTCACATCCAGCATTTGCATGTAAGCAAGTGCCTCAGACGGCAACAAAGAACCACGTGGCAGCCGCTCGCTCAGACCTGAGCCCCCACCGCCACCACAGCCGTGAGGGGAGAATCGGAAGAAAAAGGCAAAAACTCGTGGGTTGAGACAAAGGCAATTTAACAGAACAGCAAAGGGAACAAGAAACAACAACAATAACCCTGACAGAGGAATATACAACAACGATTACGATACCACCACTTGCCGACTGGACCCGGGATGCCCCAGCCAGCTCCGTTCCCCCGTGGTGACTTCCTGTCCCTCCCCTTCCCCGGCTAGCTCCAGCTACCCCCTGGGCATGGCTCACATGGGATGGAATACCTGTGTCCCTGCTGGATCCTGGGGAGAATTAACCCTATCCCCGCCAGACCCAGGACATCAAGAAAGTGTCTACAAGAAATCCCCCAAATCCTTTCTGGGAAATTAGCATGCTGGGATGCCTCTCTAAAGATTTTAGTTTTGTTTTTATTTCTCACCATCTTACTCTGTTACAATTAAATGGCAGTAAATTAAATTCATTTTCCCCAAGTCGAGCAGCTTTCTGTTACTTGGAGCAACCAGGAAAATGAATCCAAATGATCTTTGAAAGTGGCACCCTATTAAATCTCTGCTGAGACACTTATATTTCAGAATTAAAAGAGCTCTAACGCTGTTTTGTTCAAATAGGAAATTAATCATGTTTAACTGGATAAGAGCTCTCATTCTGAACGAGATGTTCTTGCAGCTTTGTGGACATCAGTGGAACTGTCCGATTTGTATCAGCTGGATACAAAGTCGAGTCTGTTTTGCCTGTTACGGTAATTGGTGAAAGATCTCCCTGTCCTTACCTCAATCCACTAGATCCACTAGTCAGATCACATTTACCTTATTTTGATAACACTTTGCTGTATGCACACCCTCATTAGTTTTATAAGAATTTATTTGAACCAAGATACTATTTGCCACGGAAAAAAAAAATATCTGTCAAATCCTGGTCCTTTTTTTTGGTGTCTTGTTCTGTCCTGTTTTTTTTCACAAATATGGCCAGCAAAGTCAACTTACATATATGTAGTTAGTTTCTAATCATCAACCAACTAGTTTTTAAACAGATTTAGGAATATTTCAAGTACAGTAGTTATAGAAGAGATTTCTTTACTACTTGCATAATTAAAATACTTTCATGGTTCCTAATAGTAGAATCTATGCAATCAGCCAGTCCAATAGGCGCTGAAAGCATTCAAAAGCTGATGAGATAAAATAAGGACTAATTTGGTGCTTTGCCTAAAAATTGAACCATTTTTCAGGCTTGTCATTGTTTGGCAATGGTTTTGTGAGTGTGTTGATATGATCTCACATCCCTATTTTCTGGTCTTGAAGGCCATTTTCAGTGCTATCTAAAACTGGGGTTATTAATAAAGGATGCTGGGGTTTAGGTTGTCAGTCAACAGCCCATATACAGGCATAGAGATGGTGTGTTTGCATGAGGGAGTAGGTACTCTGCAGCTTTAATGGGGATCTTCCTCCCCCAAAGAGTTAAATCCTATGCCTAACCCAGTTAACTGGGCCATATGCTCAGCTGACTACATAACCCAAAGTGCTTACCTCGGAGGGAAGAGTTTTCGTTTTTCTTGAATAGCAGCCTTAACATTTTGCTTATTGAGGAAGTACCCAGTGGTTAGGACCCCTGTGCCTGCTGCTGCAAAGAGCGCAGCAGTTGCACGGCCGGCCAGGAGACGACAGAATGAGAATGTGCTAGCCATTCGTCTTGGAGGAATACAATTTCTAGAAGAAGACAACCTAAAATCAACCCACAAAGCTTCATACAGCGCAAATGACTCCCTTTTAACTGTAGTCCAGTAAAAGAAGTAATTATTTTTTATTATTTGTTTCCACTGAAACAGTGTGTTAAGAAAAATGGTTAGCATTTACTGTATTTTTATATATATATATACACCCCTTTGGTAGACTTGGGAATCAATTGATTTTTAGTGCTGTATTGAGCACACAATTCTAAACCCAACAACCAGAATATTCAAATTGTTTTAGTGATTTAGGGCCATAATTGAATGTTTTAGCTTACTTCATAGTAACAATGCATTGCATGGAGACATCTTTCCAGTGACCAAAAAGGTACAATATCAGAGTAAGAAACAACAGACAAAAACATTTAAAGTGAAAGGAGTATTTTGGTGAAAGGGATAATAGGAAAGGAGGTTGAAATCTTGTGGAGGTTTTGAATGAGGTTTTGAGTATTTCATGGTATAATCAGTTATATAATTCTGACTGTAGTTTGGAGGGATTTGTGACATGGGGTGGGATAAGGCATCCTGCAAAGTCGTAAGTGTGAGTTCCATATTTTTATTGAAAATGCTTCCAGGTGACTCTGCTGTAAGTGGCTGTCCAGTCAGAAAAGTCAAATGTGGCAGAATGTGGTATTAGGTAGATCATTCCTTTCAGTGCTATCACCTACAGAAACTCAGGTGCCTTTTCCATGCTAGCCTGACCTGTTAAACACTTTGTGCTTTTTTTCCATATGAATAAAGTTGAAGTAGACCAGAACTCATCAGCCTGAAAAAGAGACAGTTTGGAGGAGGAATATGGTAGGGATCTAAAAATCCTGAGTGGCATGGGAAATGTGAACAGAGATCAACTCTTCACTGCTTTTTCCAGTATAAGAATACAGTCCATCAAATGCAACTAGTGGGAGCAACATTCAAAAGAAAGAAAAGTAGGTTAATCTTTACACAATCTGTCATAGACCTATGGAACTCCTTGTCAAAGGATGATGTAGATGCAGGATATTTACGTGGGTTCAACAGGAAACTGGACAAGTACATGGAAGAGATTCATTGTGGGCTTTAAGCAGACAAATTAAAACAGGCTAACAAAATTACCTGATCTGAAAATAGCTGAAAGCTGTGAGAGTATTAAGGAGTATCACGTTTGTTCTGCTCTCTCTCTTCTATAAGCATCAAATTATAGCAATTGTTAGACAGAGTACTGGGTTATGAAGACCCCTGGTCTAGATCAGTACTGTTATTCATAGAATCATAAGAATCCCAGGTTGGAAGGGACCTCAAGGATCATCTGGTCCAACCTCTCTTGGCAAAAGCATGGTCTAGGCAAGGTGGCCCAGCCCCCGTCCAGCTGAATTTTAAAAGTGTCCAATGTTGGGGAACCCACCACTTCCCTGGGGAGATTATTCCAATGGCTGATTGTTCTCATTGTGAAAAATTTTCCTCTTGCGTCCAAATGGAATGTCCCCTGGAGTCACTGGTACCCATTACCCCTTGTCTTTTCCATGTGACTCCTTGTACAAAGGGAGTCTCCAGCTCCTTTGTAGCCACCCTTTAAATACTGGAACATGGTGATAAGGTCTCCCCTAAGCCTTCTTTTTTCAAGGCTGAGCAAACCCAGCTCTCTCAGCCTTTCCTCATAGGGCAGGCTTCCCAGTCCTTTGGTCATCTTGGTGGCCCTTCTCTGGACCCTTCTCTTGACATTTAGGATGCTATGGAAGTATACAAGAATCTTTCAGAACAACAAATATGACTAAAGAAAGCAAAGTAAAATGACTTCTTCAAGCCACAAGGTGTCACTTAGCAGAGGCACATTACAAGTAACATTTTCTGGTTCAGCCTTAAGGTACCAAACTAGGATTATGTTTGTCTCTCAAGAAATGAAGACCTTTCCTTCTTCAAGAAAAAGAGAGAATCTCCTTTGCATTCATACCACATGTACTGCACAAAACTTTAAAATAAGAATGAACATCAGAGATACCAAATTTAGAGGCCTTGCTGCAATTCAAGAATGTTCTTAGTGTGAGGAGCAGGATGGGGAAGGGGGGGATATTTTAAAGATGAAAATGTGTAGAGCCTGCCTCATGACATGTTCCTATAAAATTCCTGTAGTATGGATTTTCAGAGAGCTAGAGAAGAAAAGAGCTAGAGAGTGTTTGGAGAGAGAAGAGAGCTAGTGTTTGGAGAGAGGAAGTCATTGTGGGCAACGTTACTCCGGGAAGACAATTCAGGCTCTTTCCAGATTTGCGATGTAGAGGCATGGAGGTTCTGCTTTCTGCCAGGCAACCAGGCCAAAGTCAGGGACAAAAGGCAATGTATATTCTGCCCTTTCCCTTCTAACATTAGCTAGTCTGTGAGGGACAGGGATGAAGTCTGGGAAAGGATTTGGACTCTGAAGTGAAGAATTGTAGGGGGGGCTCAAGAGAGCTGGTCGATATTCAAACATGGCTTTCTCCAAGTTCAGGATCGGTGCATCCATAAGAGCAAGAAATCGGGCAAGGGAAGCAGACCTGTGTGGTTGAGCAGGGAGTTTCTGAAAAAGCTCAAGTGGAAGAAGGAAGTTTACAGTGCATGGAAGAAGGGACTGACCACTTGGGAAGATTACAAGAATGCCATCAGAGTAGGCAGGGATGAAACAAGGAAAGCCAAGACCTCCTTGGAATTAAAATTGGCAAGGGATGTCAAAATCAACAAGAAGGGTTTTTTCAAGTATATTGAAGGCAAAAGGACAACTAGAGAAAATGTTGAATGAGGCGGGTGCCATGAGGACAGAGTATGCAGAGAAGGTGGAGTTGCTGAATGCCTTCTTTGCTTCAGTCTTTACTGCTCAGGCCAGCTCTCAGGAGTCCCAGACTTTGAAGGAAACAGAAAGTCTGGACAAAGGAAGCCTTTCCCTTGGTTGAGGAAGACCAAGTTAAGGAACAGTTAAGTAAACTGGATACCTGCAAGTCCATGGGTCCTGATGGGATGCACCCGCAAGTGCTGAGGGAGCTGGCAGAAGTCATTGCTGGGCTGCTCTCCATCATCTTTGAAAGGTCCTGGAGAACAGGCGAGGTGCCCAAGGACTGGAAGAAAGCCAATGTCATCCCAGTCTTGAAAAAGGGCAAGAAGGAGGACCAAGGAAACTACAGTCCGGTCAGCCTCACCTCCATCCATGGAAAGATGATGGAACGACTCATTCTGGGCATCATCTCAAAGCATATGGAGGAAAAGAAAGCTACCAGAAGTAGTCAACACGGATTCACCAAGGGGAAGTCATGTCTGACTAACCTGATAGCCTTCTGTGATGGCATGACTGGTTGGATAGATGAGGGGAAGGCGGTGGATGTTGTCTACCTTGACTTCAGCAAGGCTTTTGACATAGTCTCCCACAGCACCCTCATAGGTAAGCTTAGGAAGTGTGGATTAGAAGAATGGACAGTGAGGTGGATTGAAAACTGGCTGAAAGACAGAGCTCAGAGGGTCGCGATTAGGGGCACAGAATCTAGCTGGAGGTCCGTAACAAGTGGTGTTCCCCAGGGGTCAGTACCGGGTCCGGTCCTCTTCAATATATTCATCAATGACTTGGATGAAGAGATGGAATGTACCCTCAGCAAGTTTGCTGACGATACAAAACTGGGAGGGGTGGCTGACACACCAGAAGGCTGTGCCACCATACAGAGAGACCTGGACAGGCTGGAGAGTTGGGCAGAGAGGAACCTGATGAAATTCAACAAGGGCAAGTGCAGGGTGCTGCACCTTGGGAGAAATAACCCCCTGCACCAGTACAGGTTGGGGGTTGACCTGCTGGAGAGCACCTCTGAGGAGAAAGACCTGGGAGTCCTGGTGGACAATAGGATGACCATGAGGCAGCAATGTGCCCTTGTGGCCAAGAAGGCCAACGGCATCCTGGGGTGCATCAGTGTGGGAGACTGGCTAGCTGAGAAGGGTCGTGTAGACATGATCCAGCTGGCCGAGCAAGAACTTGAGAAACATCGGATTCAGCCCCCGTAACTGCTGAGCTGGCAAGGACACCCTGTCCTTGACTGTAATTGTTGTATGATAACAGGGAGATTGCAACTGCTCAGGCATGGGAAAAGAGGATGAAAGTAACTGTAAAGAAGGAACTAAGGGCGGGGTTGAAGTTTGGAGGACAGGCCAATCAGAAAGATGTATTGCAGAATATGTATTAGCTAATTATAACGAAGCATAAAAGACGGCTGTACTATTCAATAAACGAAGCTTGCTGATCACTCATATTGAGTGACCCTGTCTTCCCTCCGTCGCGACACATCAGGAAGAGTGTGACCAGCAGGTCGAGGGAGGTCATCCTCCCCCTCTGCTCTGCCCTGGTGAGGCCCCATCTGGAGTACTGTGTCCAGTTCTGGGCTCCCCAGTTCAAGAAGGACAGGCAACTGCTGGAGAGGGTGCAGCAGAGGGCTACAAAGATGATTAGGAGCCTGGAGCATCTCTCTTATGAGGAGAGGCTGAGGGACTTGGGTCTTTTTAGTCTGGAGAAGAGAAGACCGAGGGGGGGGATCTGATCAATGCTTATAAATACTTAAAGGGAGGGTGTCAAGAGGATGGGGCCGGTCTTTCTTCAGTGGTGCCCAGGGATAGGAGAAGAGGAAATGGGCACAAATTTGAACATAAGAAATTCCACCTAAACATAAGGAGGAACTTCTTTCCTGTGAGGGTGGCAGAGCCCTGGAACAGGCTGCCCAGAGAGGTGGTGGAGTCTCCTTCTCTGGAGACATTCAAAACCTGCCTGGACAAGTTCCTGTGCAACCTGCTCTAGGTGGACCTGCTCTGGCAGGGGGGGTTGGACTAGATGATCTCCAGAGGTCCCTTCCAACCCCATATCATTCTGTGATTCTGTGATTGTGTGATTCTGTGATCACAGGAGGGTTTTAAACAAGGAATGATGGGGGGCAGAGAGAATAAACAGGAGCCCTATGAAGGAGTGATGGACAGGGTAGACAAGCAAAGTGCCTGAGGTGATGTGCCAGAAAAGGATCACAAAACCAAAACAATGGGGCTTAAGCGGGGGGTCACATCCAGCATTTGCATGTAAGCAAGAAAGTGTCTACAAGAAATCCCCCAAATCCTTTCTGGGAAATTAGCATGCTGGGATGCCTCTCTAAAGTGCCTGTACACTAATGCATGCATCATGGGGAATAACACACGAGGAATTAGAGATCTGTGCACAGTTGCAGGGCTATGATCTTGTTGGGATCACAGAGAAATGGTAGCATGGCTACCAAGACTGGAGTGTTGCAATGGAGGGATACAGGCTCTTTAGGAAAGACGGTACAGGAAGACAAGGAGGGGGAGGTGCCCTTTAAGTCAGAGAACAACTGGAATGTATGGAGCTCTGTCTGGGGATGGATGATGAGCCTCTGAGAGCTTATGGGTAAGAATTAAAGAGCATACAGGTATGGGACATTGTAGAATCACAAAATCATAGAATAGTTTGGGTTGGAAGGGACCTTTAAAGGTTATCTAGTCCAATCCCCCTGCCATGAGCAGGGACATCTTCCACTAGATTGGGTTGCTCAGAGCCCCATCCAACCTGACCTTGAACGTTTCCAGGGATGGGGTATCTGCCACCTCTCTGGGCAACCTGTTCCAGTGTATTACCACCATCATCATAAAAAATGCCTTCCTTATGTCTAGTCTGAACCTACCCTCTTTTAGTTTAAAACCATTGCCCCTTGGCCTATCGCTACATGCCCTGCTAAAAAGTCTGTCCCCATCTTTCTTATAAGCCCCCTTTAAGTATTGAAAGGCTGCGATAAGGTCTCCCCGGAGGCTTCTCTTCTCCAGGCTGAACAACCCCAACTCTCTCAGCCTGTCCTCACAGGAGAGGTGCTCCAGCCCTCTGATCATCTTTGTGGCCCTCCTCTGGACGCGCTCCAACAGCTCCATGTCTTTCTTGTGCTGAGGACTCCAGAGCTGGACACAGTACTCCAGGTGGGGTCTCCCGAGAGCAGAGTAGAGGGGCAGAATCCCCTCCCTTGTCCTGCTGGCCACGCTGCTGGGGACGCAGCCCAGGATGCGGTTGGCTTTCTGGGCTGCAAGTGCATATTGCTGGGTCATGTCCAGTTGTCGGCTCGTGTCCAGCTTTTCATCCACCAGTACCCCCAAATCCTTCTTGCCAGGGCTGCTCTCAATCCCTTCATATCCCAGTCTGTAATGATATCTCCGGCTGGAGAGCTACCCGGCGGAAAAGGACCTGGGGGTGTTGGTCGACAGCCGGCTGAACATGAGCCAGCAGTGTGCCCAGGTGGCCAAGAAGGCCAACAGCATCCTGGCCTGTATCAGGAACAGTGTGGCCAGCGGGACTGGAGCAGTGACTGTTGCCCTGTACTCAGCACTGGTGAGGCCCCACCTTGAGCAGTGTGTCCACTTTTGGGCCCCTCACTACAAGAAAGGCATTGAGGTGCTGGAGCAGGTCCAGAGAAGGGCAACGAAGCTGGTGAGGGGTCTGGAGAACAAGCCTTATGAGGAGCAGCTGAGGGAGCTGGGGGTGTTCAGCATGGAGAAAAGGAGGCTGAGGGGAGACCTTCTCGCTCTCTACAACTCCCTGAAAGGAGGGTGCAGAGAGGTGGGGGTCGGTCTCTTCTCCCCAGTCACAGGCGATAGGACAAGAGGAAACGGCCTCAAGCTGCGCCAGGGGAGGTTCAGATTGGATATTAGGAAAAATTTTTACACTGAAAGGGTTATTAAGCATTGGAACAGGCTGCCCAGGGAAGTGGTTGACTCCCCATCCCTGGAGGTATGTAAAAAACGGGTAGACATGATGCTGAGGGACATGGTTTAGTGATGGTTTTTGTTGGTGTTAGGTTGACGGTTGGACTAGATGATCTGAAAGGTCCCTTCCAACCTAGACAATTCTATGATTCTATGATACCGGGGTTGCCCTGACCCAGGTGCAGGACCGTGCACTTGGCCTTGGTGAACCTCATGAGGTTCACATGGGCCCATTTCTTGAGCTTGTCCAGGTCCCTCTGGATGGCATCCCATCCCTCAGGTGTGTCAACTGCACCACTCAGCTTGGTGTCGTCCACAAACTTGCCGAGGGTGCACTCGATCCCACTATGTCGTTGATGAAGATATGAACCAGTACTGGTCCCAATATGGACCCCTGAGGGACAACACTTGTCACCGATCTCCATCCGGACATCGAGCCGTTGACTACCCTCTGGATGCGACCATCCAACCAATTCCTCATCCACCGAACAGTCCACCCATCAAATCCATATCTCTCCGATTTAGAGAGAAGGATGTTGTGGGGGACTGTGTCAAAGGCCTTACAGAAGTCCAGCTAGTTGACATCCCTGGCTCTTCCCTTGTCCACTGATGTAGTCACTCCATCACAGAAGGCCACTAGGTTGGTCAGGCAGGACTTGCCCTTGGTGAAGCCACGCTGGCTGTCTCGAATCCCCTCCCTGTCCTCCATGTGCCTTAGCATGGCTTCTAGGAGGAGCTGTTCCGTGATCTTCCCAGGCACAGAGGTGAGGCTGACAGGTCGGTTGTTCCTGGGGTCCTCCTTTCTACCCTTTTTTAAAATGGGTGCAATGTTTCCCTTTTTCCAGTCACCGGGGGCTTCATCTGACTGCCATGACTTTTCAAATATCATGGAGAGTGGCCTGGCAGCCACATCAGCCAATTCCCTCAGGACTCTGGGATGCATCTCATCAGGTCCCATAGACTTCTGTATGTTCAGGTTCCTCAGGTGGTCTCAAACCTGATCTTCTCTTACAGTGGGAGGGACTTTGCTCCCCCAGTTCCTGCCTTGAGGTTTATCCACTCGAGAGGTGCGGGAAGAGAAATTGCCAGCGAAGACCGAGGCAAAAAAGTTGTTGAGTGCCTCAGTCTTCTCCTTGTCTGTTGTCACCAGTTTGCAAGTCGTGTTCATCAGTGGGGATACTCTTTCTTTGGCCTTCCTTTTCTGGCTGACATCCCTGTAGAAGCCCTTCTTGTTATTCTTTGCGTCTCTTGCCAAGTTCAGCTCCAGCTGTGCCTTGGCCTTCCTGTCCCCATCCCTACACAACCGGGCAGCGTCCCTATACTCTTCCCAGGATACCTGTCCCTGCTTCCGCTCCGTGTGCATTTCCTTCTTGCCCTTTAGTTTGACCAGCAGGTCTCGACTCGTTCATGGCGGTCTCTTGCCTTCCTTTTCCGATTTCTTACACCTGGGGATCGAGAGCTCTTGCACTCTGTGGAAAGCGCCCTTAAAGATCTGTGTTGTGTGAAGAGGCAAAATAGTTCTGGCAGAAAATAAACCCCCTTGCGTTCTAACGCTCCTCACCGAGGTGGGAGGCTAGGGGCGGCTGGGTTTAAATTCTGAGTGATGCCCAATTCACCACTATCAGTCCAGTCACGTTTAATATATTAAACTATCATGATTCTGGATACACTAATAGTGGACTGCACCTTCAGTCTAGTCGTGCTCATGAACTAGCACGGCCACACTTTAGTGTCTGGTCACGTTCAGTGAGAAACCGAAATGGCTAGCTACTTAAACAGTGCAGTTTATTTAAGCAACAGATATAAAGGTTCTTTTGGTTTGCCAGTGATAAGTACAGTCTGCAAAGCACGTGCAAGAAAAAGAAAAAATGTTAATGGCACAAAGTGCGCGACAAAGTTACAATACAGCCTGGCTATAAATGTAACAGGTAACCCTCTAGAGAGATTTCTAAGTTCCCCAAGGAAGCACTCGGTATAGTCTAAGTCTTACCCACAGGCGTCCCTATGGGGGGGAAGAAAGGCTCAGCCCGTCGACTGGTCCCGGGAGTCAGAGGCAGTCCGTGATGGGGTCCTCCCTGACTTGTTCACGATGGTGTCTTCCCTAGCATCCCCCCTTTCTCGGGTTATTTTTATATTATTTTTTACCTTCAAGGTGGAGTTTGAGTGACTCTAGTCATAAATACCTTTATTATGATTGTTGTAAAACTCTCTCGCCTCGCATTTAAAGGTATAGTTTACGAAAAATTCAGGGCGCAGATTCAAGGAGGAGTGGTCGCACCTTGGAGGCGGGTAGCCTTTGGGCTGGAGGTGTGTTTTGGTATTATAATGACATTATAATGAGCAAAGTTCGCACAAAGGACAGCATTTCATCAAAATTTGTCAGACTGTTGGCTCAGGGTAGCAAGCATGCCACTTATCACTTCCATAGGATCACTTTGTTCCCATTCTGCTGTGTAATCACAGAGCTTGGCCGTGGAATCTTCACTCCACTCCATCCTCCGTGTTGCTTTTGCAAGCAATATTGTTCAGGGAGTCATAGATGTAGCGGATTCCTTGCATACCAGCTGCTGCTGTGTTCCACCCTGGAAACGTTTCGATTTTACACCTTTCCTTAATGTGTGAACAATGCTATATATTTTTTATATTTTAGGAATTATTCCACAATCTGTCATCTCTGTTCTGCTCCCTTGTCCCTGAGGGCAGTTTCCCAGGGGGTCCTACTGACTAACTCCTTGAAAACCTGCAAGTTTGCTTTCCTAAAATT
The DNA here is from genome assembly GCF_964106895.1 of Numenius arquata. Classification (NCBI taxonomy): domain Eukaryota; kingdom Metazoa; phylum Chordata; class Aves; order Charadriiformes; family Scolopacidae; genus Numenius; species Numenius arquata. The sequence goes on from NC_133615.1 coordinate 34,903,274, forward strand.
CAGGGTCCTGGCTTTACTCTTCTCCTGACCCATATCCCTCAGGACTGCGAACTCCACCAGTGCATGATCACTGCAGCCCAGGATGCCTCCAGTCTTGACATCACCAATTAGCTCACTTGCGTTCGTGACCATCAGGTCCGGTATCGCAGGCCCCTCTGGTAGGGCTGTCTATGACCTGGCTTAAGAATTTATCCTCGATGCATTCTAGGAGTCTCCTGGATTGCCTCCAGCTCGCCGTCCTACTTTTCCAGGAGGTGTCAGAGTGGTTGAAGTCCCTCAGCAGGATGAGAGCCTGTGAATGCGGTGCCTCCTGTAGCTGGAGTAAGAAGGCTTCATCTATAGGTTCCCCTTGATTGGGTGGCCTGTAGTAGACACCAACCACAAGGTTCCCTTTGTTGCCTTGGTCTCTAATTCTTACCCGTAGGCTTGCAATCTGCTCGTGGCTATTCTTCAGAGACAGCTCTTCACACTCTATCCATTTTCTGATGTAGAGGGCAACACCTCCGCCCCTCCTTCCTCGCCTGTCCCTTCTGAACAGCCTGTAGCCATCAATAGCCACACTCCAGTCGTGGAATTCGTCCCAACAAGTTTCAGTAACAGCAACTAGGTTGTAGCTTTCTGGCAGCACGGTGGCTTCCAGCTCCTCCTGTTCGTTGCCCATTCTGCGTGCATTGGTGTAGAGGCACTTCAGCTGGGCTGTTGGCCATGTCACCTTCTTAGAGGATCACCCCTTAATTCCTTTGAGGTATTTCACTGGTGTTTCCCTCTTGGCTCCTTTTACCTCAAGAGCCCCTGGCTCATCTCCATAAGGCTTCAGGTGTGCTAGAGTGTACCCAGCACGTCTCAGAGGGATAAAGGCCCTTGCTAGCACCTCTAACCTTGATGTGTTGTCCCACAGCTCTTCACGGGCAAGCCTGGTATTATCCCCCTTGACATTGCGTAGTGGATGTCTGCTATAGGCTGCCTGACCAGAAAAAACAAGTGGATGAGGCCTTCTACAGACAGCTAGGAGCAGCCTCATGTTTGCAGGCCCTGATCCTCCTGGGGGACTTCAACCACCCCAATATCTGCTGGAGGGACAACACAGCAGGGCATAAACAATCCAGGAGGTTCCTGGAGAGCATCAATGACAAGTTCCTCACCCAAGTGACAGAGGAGCCAATGCAGAGAGGTGCTCTGCTGGACCTCCTGCTCACCAACAAGGAAGGGCTTGTTGGGGATGTGAAGGTCAAAGGCAGCCTTGGCTGTAGTGACCATGAGATGGTGGAGTTCAGGATCCTGAGGGGAAGGAGGGAGGAGGATGAAAAGCAAGCTCATAACCCTGGACTTCAGGAGAGCAGACTTTGACCTCTTCAGGGATCTGCTTGGAAGAGTCTGTCCTGGTTTGAGGTAAAATAGAACCAATTTTCTGTTCAGTAATTTTACTTTTCAGTTAAGCCTCTTCTAACTAACCGAACTCTCCGAAACTAACAGCATAACATTCAGACACTGTTCACTCCCAGAGTGATAAGTCCTGATTGTTTATAATTTATGCCAAGGGATGGTGTGCAGAGAGGCTCTTGCTTATACTTATTGCTATAACAACCAAGGTCAGATCACTTTGTTATATGCCCTGTTGGAGGGTCAGAAGTGGAAAAGCGTAGAGGGGTCGCACCTGTGGGGAGAAGCGGACAGGACAGGTGACCCAGAACTGACCAACAGGGTATTCCATCCCATCTGCCCCATGCTCAGTATAAAAGCTGAGGGATCAAAGGGTCAGCCCTCTTTCCTCAATGGCCGGCGTCCGAGGAGGACCCTGTCTGTTCATCTGTCTTTGATCCTGATCGATGCATTCCTGACTCCAGATCCGGAATCCAGTTCCCATCCATCACTGAGTCCAGTCTGGGACTTTCCCAGTGCCCGCTGGTGACGTGTTCGTCATCCTGGGAGCTTGATATGGTTTTGTATATATTGTATCTATTTCTTTATTTTCTTTTTATTTTATTATTAAAATTTAATTGAAGTACTTCAGTTTCTTTTAAACTCTTAAGTCTCTTTTTCTCTTTTCCTTCTCTCCCTAAAGGGAGATGCTCTCTGAGAGAGGTCAGAGAGCATCTGTCACTCGTTTCATTGGCCAGTCCAGCCCAAACCACGACAGAGTCCCTTGGAATAGGTCCCTGGAAGGAAGAGTGACTGAAGAAAGCTAGTTAATATTCAAGGATCACCTCCTCCAAGCTCAAGAGCAGTCCATCTCAATGAGCAGGAAGTCAGGCAAAGATGCCAGGAGGCCTGCGTGGATGAACAAGGAGCTCCTGGCCAAATTAAAACGCAAAAAGGAAGCATACAGAGGGTGGAAGCAGAGCTGGGTAACCTGGGAGGAATACAGAGATACTGTCTGAGCATGCAGAGATGCAGTTAGGAAAGCCAAAGCCCACCTGGAACTGAATCTGGGCAGGGATGTCAAAGACAACAAGAGGAGCTTCCAGAAGTAGATAAATGGAAAAAGGAAGGTTAGGAAAATGTGGGCCCGCTGCTGAATGGAGTAGGGGACCTGGTGACACAGGACATGGAAAAGGCTGAGGTACCAAATGCATCATGGTTTACTAGCAAGACTGGCCTTTGGGAATCCCAGGCCCTAGAGATCAGGGCAAAGGCTGTAGCAATGAAGATGTACCCTTGATGGAAGAGGATCAATTGGGGGAATGCTTAAGCAAACCTGACATACAGAAGTCCATGGGCCCTGATGGAATGTACCCACAAGTACTGAGGGAACTGGCAGATGTCATTGCGAGGCCATTCTCAATTATCTTTGAATGATCATGGCAATTGAGAGAAGTGCCTGGGGACTGGAGGAAAGCAAATGTCACTCTATCTTCAGGAAGGGCAAGAAGGAAGATCCAGGGAAGTACAGGCCAGTCAGCCTCACCTCGATCCCTGGGAAGGTGATGGAGCAGCCAGTCCTGGGAACCATTTCCAGGCACATGAAAGGCAAGAATGTGATTGGGAATAGTCAGCATGGATTCACCAAGGGGTAGTCATGCTTGACCAACCTGATAACCTTCTGTGATGAAATGACTGGCTTGGTAGATGAGGGGAGAGCAGTGGATATTGTCTACCTTGACTTCAGCAAGGCTTTTGGCCCTGTCTCCCATAAGATCCTCATAGAGAAGCTGTTGAAGTATGGGCTGGATGAGCAGACAGTGAGGCGGGGTGAAAACTGGCTGGATTACCAGGCCTAGAGGGTGGTGATCAGGGGAACAAAGTCTAGTTGGAGGCCAATAAGTACCAGTGTACCCCAGGTGTCAATACTGGGTCCAGGCCTGTTCAACATCTTCATTAATGATCTGGATGATGGGGCAGAGTGTACCCTTAGCAAGTTTGCAGATGACACAAAACCTGCTGCGGGATGCCCAGCTGGAAAGCAGCTTGGCAGAAAAGGACCTGGTGGACACCAAGTTGAACATGAGCCAGCAATGTGCCCTTGCCACAAAGAAGGCTAACTATCCTGGGCTGCATTAGGCAAAGTATTGCCAGCAGGTTGAGGGGGGTGATCCTTCCCCTCTACTCAGCACTGGTGAGGCCACACCTGGAGTCCTGCGGCCAGTTCTGGGCTCCCCAGTACAAGAGAGACATGGAGCTACTGGAGACAGTCCAGCAAAGGGCCACAAAGATGATGGAGGGACTGGTGCCTCTCTCCTATAAGGAAAGGCTGAGCGAGCTGGGACTGTTCAGCCTGGAGAAGAGAAGGCTCAGGGGGGATCTCATCAATGCTTATAACTACTTGATGGAAGGGTGTAAAGAAGACTGAGGCAGGCTCTTTTCAGTGGTGTCCAGTGACAGGAGACAATGGGCACAAACTGAAACACACGAGGTTCTGTCTGAGCATCAGGAAACCCTATTTTACTTTGAGGGTGACTGAGCACTGGAACAGGTGTCCCAGAGTTGTTGTGGAGTGTCCCTCCTTGGAGATATTGAAAAGCCATCTGGACATGGTCCTGGGCAGCCTTATCTAGGTGGCCCTGCTTGAGCGGGGGAGGGGGTTGGACCAGATGACCTCCAGAGGTCCCTTCCAACCCACAACATTCTGTGATTCTGTGATTCTGTGATTCTGTACATGGGCTTGATTGGCAGTCCATCTCAAATGCTTCTGAATCAATTGCACACTCTCCCGTGACAGCTCAGGTATCGAAATACTGATAATGGGCACGGGATTGGAACGCATGATCATGCAATTCTCTTTCCAGGCATGACAATAGTCTCCTTCTGTGGACAACTCCCTGTACCTAGAGAAATCTAGGAAGAGCTGTTAGCTCTTGATGGTCCTGATTTGAGTGGGATTTCCAAGGTAATGGCTCTCTGGAACCTCCCTGTTGTTCCCAGGAGAAACAGCCATCTACTACTACCCTGACTCAGCCCAGGATTAACAGCTATCTTTTATTTTCTGCCAGTACCGTCCCCCAAGCAGAACTTATAAGTTGAGCCCCTTTTTGTTAACACATGTAAATCTAAAAAGACTCCATAAGAATAATTTTCATATAAATATGGGGTCTACACACAGCAAAACAGAGAGTAGAAGAAAAGAAGGCAAGCAAGCAAGTCCAAACTTAGCACCAGGGACCTTGTCTCCACTCACTGCAAAACGTAAGGAGAGGTATAATTCTCCCCACTTTACTCATATGAGAAGATGAAGCTTTCTCTCTTACACACACACACACGCTCTCTCTCACTCTTTCTTTCTCTTTTCCTAATGCTTTCAGAGACTTCTATCTTTAGTTAGTCATCCTTGCTGCAAGTTTCTATAAATTGTAATTAGACAGTCTTCCAGATTCTGGAGGGCCCTTTTGTCAGAGGAATTTCTGTAGATATAGCCCCTGTTTGACAAAATTGAAAGTTGCTAAATTAACAAAGGACAGACTAAAGGTACAATTCCTTGCTTGTAGCAGAAATCCTGTTTTACCAGGAACTGTTTTTAAGGAACCCCAAACCAAAATACTTATGCTTGTACATTCATGTTCCCATGTTCCTGTATGTGTGTGTCGCATTGAGAATTTGCGTCTTAGCCTGCACGCTTGCTACCCTTGACTTTAGAGATCCCAGATGTGGAGGCACCATTTGAACTTATTTCCCCCAAATCAGTTTCATTTTTGCATTTTCTCTGAGTGTACACGTGGTTCTTATTCACATGCAAAAGGCCTACACGTAACATGGAGTTATACTTACACCAATAAGCTGCTGATGATCCTTCTCAGACATACTGGTCAAACTATAGTACTTTCCAGAAAGGTCTCCTTTCAGTCCAGCTAGAGCAGTGACCACAACATTTTCCACTTCTCTCTGCCCTGGTACAAGCTGGAGGAAGGCTGAGGCCCCGGATGCTACGACCAGTACGTACACGTGATGAGATGACATAGCGTTCATCAAATTGACCATGGGTGATCTGAAGGAAGAATGCTTTTTAATTTACACACAGTCCCCCATTTTGTACACTGCTATTTAAGAAACCCATCATACAAAAACGGGGCATCTTTCTGCCCAGGGATCATGACCTCTCTTAGATATCAGAGAACATTAGGAACCCCTCAGTGTTTCAGATACTAAGATTTTTTTGGAACTCCAAAGGTTTTTTCTGACTGAATGTGGCAAAGTAACCAGCTGATCCTTCTTAGCTCCAGCATGGAATATGAAAGGATCGGAGTGGCTTTTGGAAACATGGATATGAACATGGAAAGAAGGCCAGGTATGGAAGATCTTTTAAAAGAGGAAAGCTCAAGATGATGCTAATCTACACCATTATTGAACTTTGAACTATGAAGGAAATACTAAGCAATGGGTAAGATTTGATTGTGTGTGTGTGCGCGGGGGGTGTGGGTGTGTAAATGCTTTCGCTCTAATCGTTAAATACATGGTTATCTTTATCTCATGAACAGACTCACAGTGCCATTAGGCAGAGGCTCAAATGCTTAGTACCAGCTGGGATTAATCCCTCTGTTAAAAACAACATAGGGATGCAACTAGCTTGCTGTTAGGTCCATGAGCACACCAAGGAGCTCTGCATACCTCTTTTACTCTCTCTCTGCTGGCTTTTAGACAGCTCTGATATTGCACAGCCGTGTAGCCATGGATCCAACAACTTTGAAAAGAGATCTGTGAGAAGTTTCATCTGGGGTCTTTAGACCTTGGTTTGAGCTGCATTTAATCTAAGGCCCTCACCCTCAGTCCTTGCCTGAGCTACTTTGTAGGTATGCCTGTGCCTGGCCTTGTACCTTGTTTATCCTGACCCTGCCTTGCTGACCTGAACTCAGACTTGCCTTGTCACTATGGGCTTCTCTGCCAATCACCGAGTTGTTGGCTGTGTGACGAATGGGAAAAGGACTTCACTGAGAGGTTTGATAAGGGGAACTCAAGGGTTAATAGTAGAGCGATCGCTTTGCTTAAGCTGTATATCTATAACCTTAAGCCATTTCGTATGGTGTTTAGGCAAAGAAAGGATGTGTTGAAACCATAAAGTGGTCACATTGGCCTTGCTGGGAGATAAGGGAACAATTGGTATTCAAAGAAGGAACGCAGTTGTCTTGACAGAGCGATCATCTGGCTGAAACCAGTCCTGTGGCCTGGAGCAGCACATTAACATTAAAGGTGAAAGGTGCACAGCGAGGAAGACATACGGCCTTCATCCCCGAGACCCCAGCCCACGACCACCAGGAGGCACTGCACATGCGCAGCTGGGAGGAGTTAAAGGTGGAGACTATGGAAATGATTTCTCAGAACTCATTGTAATAAAGACTGCCTTTTCGGGGAAAGGTTATGGATATGTATAGGCGCCCCTTGAATATGTAAAGTTTGGTTGTATAAGTCCTAAGCTAACTGCTGCGGTGGGCGCGCACGATTGTGGTGGGGCGACCCCCCGTGCTGCCCGGCACTGAATAAACATACCTACTTTGCAACCTCACAGGTTGTGGAGTCTGTTTTCCGCACGTCAGGTTCAAATTAACAATTTATTTGGACTTCACTCACAGGTCCAATACGCCACTATTGCAGGTTCTATGTGTACAGTGGCGATTACACTATTGCAATTTAAAAACAATTCGCAGAATACACTATTGCAACCTACAAGTGATCCCGAAAAGTAACAACACAGACCACAAGTGCGCTAGATATTAATACCTTAAAAGACAGCACCAATCACGATCTTAATAGCACGCCATATACCATACGTATGTTTCTTTATCACTTACCCTCTCTCTCAGGTAAGGTCGCTCAATCCCTGGGAAGTTACCCTGTACAGCATCCTGGACAAGGGGGGAACGAATCTCCTACAGGCCAGCTGTATCATTGGAAGATTCCCCATTTTTCTCCCCAAACCTTACGGTTTATATTTCCTGATTTGGTGGGGGTGCAGGATTATGCCTGAGTGGATTACACTATCTGGGATATTTACCTCTGGTGGTGTGATGGCTCCTAAGTCTCTGTTGCCAATTTTGTGATGTCTAGCACTCAAAGTCATGGGACTAGTGGTGGGATGGGACTCAGGGCATTTTGTTTGTTAAGGGAGTTTGTTAAGGCTGCATTTGGTTTCGGTTCTTATTGTGATGCAATCTTGAGACAGCCCCGGGCTGAGCCGTTTTTGCAGCTCCCCCCAAGTTATCAAGGCAAGGCGGAGAGGAAGCCGAGTTGGATGACAACTCCCTGCATCTCAACTATTGTGCTCTGAAACCGGTTTGGCTGGGTGCTCCCATACAGGCTGAACCTGGATACTGTAACTAGACCAGTTCTCTTCTTGCTTGGGTACTGTGGAACTGTGCCCTTGGTGAGCCCACTGTTCTGCCTGTCTTGCTATCACTCTTGGCTCCTGACTTGCCCCTCTTGCCCAGTCTCATGCCTCTGACAATTCTGCATGATGTCAGGGTGTAATTGAATAGAGTAGTCAGGTGAACACTAGTCAGGTGAAAGAGGTCCAGCAAAGAGAGGAAATTAGAAGAGAAGAATAAGGAAGAGAAAGAAAGGCCATGTAGATGCTAGCCTGGCCTTTGTCAGATGCTGAAAGCTCCAGCAAACCTAAGCTGTAAACTAACAGCCTTGCAAAAAGAAAGGACAGAACCAGGCCTCACTTCATTTAGACTTACTCCCTGTGGGATGTGCCATTTCAGTCATTTGTGGCATCCCTGTTTCCTCAGCCAGTTTCCTCAGCCAGTTTCCTCATTTTCTTTGGAATTGTATCAGGGGGAAAAAAAGTACCATTAAATACAATATCATCATTGTAAGAAGCAGCATTGAATCTTTATTTTATTTAAATCCTACCTTGGATGCATCCAGGTCTGTGTGACGCTTCATTGTGCATGGATCATAGCCATTATGTCTCACTTTAATGACAGGGTCAAAAATCTCAGCAAATACCTATGGAGTCAAGAGAATCTACAAAGCATCTTCAGTATCACAGAAACACTTTCATGCACTAACTTCAGTCACAAGGGTAGCCCTTAGTACAAACTCCTGGATGGCAGCCATAAAGGGGACTTTGCAAGTGCTGAAAGGGGTCAATATAAATGGAAGAATCATATGTGGGTTGTATCTTTGAAAATTGGTCTCTGAAAAAATTATCTTTCAAAATCTGATCTATTTTCAATAGAGCTCTCTTTTATGTAGCAGAGGATAACAGCCAGTTATTTGCCATGAGTTTCTCAGTTGCTCTGAGTTTCTGCTGTACCTCAGACGCAGAACATGGAATTTCACCCTCTGTGTCCTAACAATAAATTGAAGATTATTGGTGGTGGATTTCAGTCATTTTGACCTAAACAGTGACCTGTAGAGGTTGCTCATCTTCACAACAAAAATTGCACCTTACCTTACAATTGCACCTTACTTTAGTTGCAAGCTTATTCTAGTTACCACAGATAGGTACTGGATGTGGAGGCAACCAGATTAGATTTCAGGATTTATTAGCAACTAAAATACACATTCAGTCCCAAGGCAGCTTGTGTCCTGTTCTTAGATCATATGAGAATACCTATGTCTTCACGGCCATTGGATACTGGTGCTAGTTAGAGCCATTTAGCACAGGTATGTCAACACTGATCACAATCACACCTTCATTCTGTTGTGCAGCAATAACTCTGGGAGAGCTTTTCAAGGTAGTCACCATATCTAAATAAGTAAAACAAATTGCAAAAGCTGGTAGTTTGTCCTGGGTCTGGCGGGGATAGGGTTAATTCTCCCCAGGACCTAGCAGGGACACAGGTATTCCATCCCATGTGAGCCATGCCCAGGGGGTAACAGGAGCTAGCCGGGGAAGGGGAGGGGCAGGAAGTCAGGGTGGGGGGAGGAGGAAGTCATCCCCCAGGGGAGCGGAGCGGTCTGGGGGCGTCCCGGGTGCGATCGGCAAGCGGTGGTATTGTTATAGTTTAAAATAAAAAAGACTAAGTCCGAAATAGATTCACTAAATATTTATTAAGGTAGGAAAGCAAAAACAGCGCTGGGCGGCCGGGGAGTCACAGCTCCACCAAAGGCTCGCAAATTCAAGCAAACTGAACATCTCTTTTTATCCTCACAGAGGTTGGGTTCGACATCTTCAGTACGTCCCTCTGCTTCTTCCGTTATCTTTACTCCATCTGGTCTGTCTTGCTTCAAAGCGGTTTCAAGGCAATGTTGGTTGTAAATTAGTTTACGCCCTTCTCCTTCTGCACGATTGATTAGTTACAAAGTTAAAACAGGGATAACATTGGGGTTAAGCTTATCTTGTAAAAACAGGACATTCCCATACGGTTTAGTAATATAATATTGTGGACGTCTCTTCTTGTTAGGGAGTTCTCAAGACTGCCACAATAAATTACAATCCAGCTTCAGGGGAGTTTTGCAGGTGGTGGTGGCATAATTAGCTTGTGCCATCTCTTACATGCATTTGGTTAATACAAAGATAAACATTCGCTTACATGGACACATTTTGATAGCATTGCAGTTTGTGTAAGTCAGGACTTTCTTACACTATGTACAACAGAAATGGATAATGCTAAGATTTGATCAGCAACAAATCTTCCTCAGTTATCCATTACAATTCCCCCCTTTTCTTTTATTCACACATCCTACTTTGCTGATCAAATCTTGACAATACTTCACACACGGCACTTAATTCAGGATTTTCATCTGATATAATTTTCATTTCTAACTCTGATTGTTTTACTACCATCAGTTGTACCTTATCTACTCTATTTTTAACAAAGGTGACTAACTTATTTATAACACAAGGTCCAAAGGTCAAGATCAGTAATAACATTATTAAAGGCCCCGCCAAGGTGGAGATCAGAGTTGTTAACCACGGTGACTGATTAAACCAGGATTCATACCAAGAGGATTGAGCCTCTCCTTCCCGCCTTCTTTGTTCCAACCCTTCCCTCAGTTTAGCTAATGAGTCCCTTACCATCCCTGTATGGTCAGCATAGAAACAGCATTCCTCACCTAGGGCTGCACACAATCTTCCTTTTTGTAAGAATACCAAGTCCAGTCCCCTTCGATTTTGTAAAACTACTTCCGATAGAGAGGTCAGTGATTTTTCGAAGTAGGAGTTTGATTTTTCTATCCGAGTTAAATCCTCGTCTACCGCAGCCCTCAGGGAAGTAAGGCCCTGTTGTTGTTGTGCTATTGAGGTGATCCCAGTAGCAGTCCCGGCCACTCCTAAACCTAGCAATGTTGCTATAGTAATAGCAGATATTGGTTCCCTTTTAGTGATCTCATGACCCAGATTACTCCAATGCAAATACATAGCCTCTCTTTCATGTACAAGTATTTTTGGCACTACTGTGACCTGTACACAAAATTCTGAAATATTTGCTCTAAAAACATTAATAGATAAACATGGTGTTAGGCCAGTAATAGAACAAATCCACCATGCCCCAGGGCTAGGCAGGACCCACCTGGTTCCGGCTGGCAGGCTCGACAGATTTGAAGTATGGTTAGCACATAAGGTTCTCTTTCCCTTGGTTATTTTGCCTATACACCAACCGCCTCCTCTAACTTGCTGGAGAGTAATTCCTACTTTCCGTTCTCTCCAATTGCATCCAGAGGGAGTTTCTTCCATAAAGATATTAAAAGGACAGGCCACCGCTATTCCTTCATAAAAAGGGGCTTTACATCATAACATAACCAACAGGAAGCAGTAAAGTTTGGATTCGTCGCATTTAAGGCTTGGTAAGCTGCCTGCATTACAACCCATAAGGGTTCATCATCCTTTTCGTCTTTTACTGTTTCCTCTTTAATGGTGGGAACTGGGCCAAGTCCTAAGGTCACTGGCGTTACCAAATTTTCTCCTCTCAGTTTCTTCTTTTTAACTCTGTGCTTTTTCTTTACAACTCGATTAGGACCTACAGCCCGCGGCATTTTTGTTTCCTGTTTTTGGATAAATATTAGCCCACCCTTATCAGTTCCAGGCTCCCAAACCCTTTATGCCCCAAGTTTTCCCAGTCAACCACCCGGGATCTTGATGCTGCAATATCAAGATTTTTTAAAGATTTACAGTTTCCATCTCCTAATTCTAGTGTTGCCCCACTACTATCATAGCTTGGCTGGGTGCACCCTTCAGGCCACCAAGTAACATTGAGATATTTGTCTGGAGACGCGACTGGCCATCTGGCGGTGGCTATGGTTTCGCAACCCCAATAGGCACAATAATGATGATTAGGGTGATTACAGTAACCTTTTCCCGGATTTGAGCTGGGACACCAATAGGTAGCCCTTACATTCACCCAGGGTTCACACCCTGTGCCCCCAGGAAATCCCACTGCAGCTCCTATTAGTTCGCAATTGGTTAAATTAAAAGAGGGTGCTCCCGCAGTAATATTCATTTGGAGGATCCTGGCTTCATTCCAACTGGAGATAGTCCAATTAAAGGGCTGATGTAGATACCCTAATATCCTGGATATTAAAAGACTTAGTAAGATAACAGCCTTCATTTCCCCACAGTTCAATACCTCTCTGCCTTCCTCGTCTACTCTTTTGCGGAGAGCAACGGGATTTCAGTATCTTCTTGGCAGCAGCAGGTAGTCTTCAGGGGAACCCAGCTGGTATCCTGTCAACAATTTAAATATTTCCACCTGTTTGGCTGTTGTGCCCGTTTCCAGACAAATTCTATGGCACACAGTCTTAGAACTTTATACCAGTCCGTTTCATATACTTCCCAAAGTTCAGGTATTGACAATTCCCATCCACAAAATAATTTACAGATCTCCACTGGATCATCTGGTTCCCGGATATACCTTAAGTCTTTACGACATTTCATGCAATAATTTTGCCTGTTAAATGAAACACAAGACCATTTTCTGTTACAATTTAAACACTGGCATACAACCCAACATAAGTGCCCAGAGGTAGGGTGTTTTAGACAGGGTATTCCACGGGGACCTCCTATTCCGGATGACACATGTATTTCTGTTTCTGTTTCACAACAAAAGGGAAAAACCTGGGGAATTCCAGTGAGTTTATATAGCCCAGACCCCCCTGTTTGGTCAGGGATCCTCTCCTCACTCCAGGGTGCAAAATATACTCTCCGCAGATTATTTCCGGGTGATAGTTGGAACCATTGATATAAACTATTTCTTACTTCTCTCCTAGAATGATTCATTTACCAACTTCACTCCGTCTGATTGTTACCCGGAGATCCCCTGGTTGCGTCGTTACTGTCCACCTTTCTGGGAAGATAGGTCCCTTCATTCGGCTGGCATGAGTCCATCCTTTTTCCGCTGTCCGTACAGCCGTATCTGTAGTAAGTAAAACAACAAAAGGTCCCTCCCAAGAGGGTGATAAGGAGGTTTCTTTCCAGGTCTTAATTAATACCTGGTCTCCAGGCTGGACTCGGTGCAAAGAGATGTCCAAGGGAGGTCTTTGTACTACCAAGCCCTTCCTTCTCAGTTCCTGTCTTCTTTTTGTGAGTTCCAAAATGTATTCTGTTAATATTTTATCTTCGACCTTTGGATGCTCTACTAATAACCCAAAATCATAAGGCATCCCATACAACATTTCAAAGGGGGATATACCAGTATCTGTTCTTGGTTGGGTCCTAATATAAAGCAAAGCCAACGGCAGACATTTAACCCAATTCATTTTTGTTTCTACCATAAGTTTAGTTAAGTGTTTCTTTATTTCCCCATTCATTCTCTCTACTCTTCCAGAACTTTGTGGGTGCCAGGGGGTATGATACTCCCACTTTGTACTGAACAATTCAGTTATTCCTTTAATCACTTTAGATGTAAAGTGTGGGCCTCGGTCTGAGTCTATTACTGCAATAGTTCCATATCTCGGGATAATTTCTTCCAAGAGAATTTTAATAACTGTCTTGGCAGTAGCCCTTACCACTGGAAAGGCTTCTACAAAGTGCGTGAGGTGATCAACCAAGACTAATAAATACTGATATCTCCCAACCTTCGGCAATTCAGTAAAATCCACCTGTATTTTCTCAAAGGGTCTTTTAGCCAGTTCCCGACCCCCTTGAACCTTTTCCCTCAGTTGTCGTTTATTCACTCTGCGACACGTTAGACACCCTTCTAAAATTCTCTTGGCCAGATTGTAGATTCCAACACAGGCATAGTTCGTTTCGAATTGATCTACTAATGCCTGAACCCCCCAGTGTGTTTTATCATGCAACTTGTTTAATACTCTTCGAGCTAGTCCTTTTGGGAGAATCTCTCTGCCATCCGGTAGCAGCCACTTATCACCATTTTTTTTTGCTCCAATTTGTTTTAACTTATCCAATTCTTGGAGGGTGAATGTCTAATCTAATTTTAGCCGTTCGGGTTCCTCTCCCAATGTCTGAACTATTAACAATGCGGCCTGTTTCGCCTCTGCATCGGCTAGATTGTTTCCTCTTACTGTATGTGTTAGTCCCTTCTGATGTCCATTTACATGGACTATAGCTATCCTTAGTGGACCTCGTAAGGCCTTTAAAATCTCCTGGATTAGCTTTTCATGGACTAATCCCTTTCCTTGGGTGTTGACTAAACCTCGCTCTTCCCAAATTTTTCCGAAAGTATGTACCACCCCAAAGGCATACTTTGAATCTGTATAAATAGTTCCAATTTTATTTTCTAAGAGTTTTAATGCTCTTAACATGGCATATAGCTCGCACGCTTGTGCGGACCATGCTTTACTTAATGGTCCTGATTCTTTTACCTCAAAGGTATGCCCATCCACAATAGCATATCCTGATTTCCGTTTTCCTTCGACCACTCGTGAAGAGCCATCCACAAATAATTTTTCTCCTTCGTCCGGTTCATATTCTTCTAAGTCTTCCCTTATCTTAGTCTGTAAATTTATTAGTTGGAGGCAGTCGTGGGTCAAATTTTCTTTAGGTTCTCCGTACAAAAATTGGGCGGGATTTTGAATAGCAGTGGTTTCCATTTCTAGCCTAGAGGAGCTGATTAAAATTCCCTCATATTTTAACAATCGACTATCTGTAAGCCACTTATCAGCCCTTTGTTGTAATACTCCCCGAATGTTATGGGGGGTGTATACCTTTAGTTCACCTCCTAAGGTGACTTTTCCAACCTCTTCTACCAGTAATGCAGTGGCCACTATGGCCTGCAGGCAGGTGGGCCACCCGCGGCTTACAGGATCCAGTATTTTAGAATAATATCCTATAGGCTTTCTTTGTCCTGCCCACCCTTGGGTCAGAACCCCATAAGCAGTCCCATTATCTACATTGATAAAAAGTTGAAAGGGTTTACGGGTATCGGGTAAACTGAGGACAGGTGCTTCTATCAGATCTCTTTTTATATTTTCCCAGCGATTGTCATCCTCGATGAACCATTTTACTAATCCGTTTTTAGTTAATTTTTCATACAAGAATTTTACTTTACTGCTGTAATTTTCTATCCACTGTCGACAATACCCTAATAATCCCAATAACTGTCTTATCTGTCTTTTATTAGTGGGCGCTGTTAGAGACAAAATTCCTTTTACTCTTTCAGGATCTAATTTCTTATGTCCCTTTGTGAGCCAATGCCCTAAGTATTTTACCTCTTCTTCAGTAAACTGTAATTTGGATTTAGCAACCTTTAATCCTTTGAGGCCTAAAAAGTTCAATAGTTTGATGCTCTCATTTCTGACTTCTTCCTGAGTCTTTCCAGCAATTAATAAATCATCCACATATTGTATTAGGATTTGTCCCTGACCTAATTCGTAAGATTCTAATAACTGTTCCAGAGCCTGTCCAAACAAATTTGGGGATTCTGTGAATCCCTGGGGCAAAACAGTCCACCGTAACTGTTGTTTCCTATGCGTCTTGGGATTCTCCCACTCGAAAGCAAAATAGTCTCTGCATTTTTCCTCTAACGGACAGGCCCAAAAAGCATCTTTTAAATCTATAACACTATACCATTTATAATCGGGACTTAACCGATTGAGTATAGTGTGCGGATTAGCCACCACAGGGAACCGGGTAATGGTTTGTTCATTTACAGCTCTCAGGTCCTGTACTAAGCGATAAGACCCATCTGATTTCTTTATGGGCAATATGGGAGTATTATGGGGAGACATACAGGGTTCCAGAAGCCCTTGGGCTAAAAGTCTCTCAATTACTGGCTGCAACCCTTCCCTCCCCTCTCTAGAGATGGGATACTGTTTTATCCTAATTGGCCGGTCTGGGTTTTTTATGGAAACCGTAATTGGTTTGATATTTAGCTTTCCCACCGACCCTGGGCTATACCAAATTTCTGGATTTATCTTGGCTTCATCTTCGGCGGTTAATAAGCATAATTTTACTTTCAATTTCTCTTGGTCTACTTCTAAATTGATTCCTAATTCTACCATCAGGTCCCGTCCCAAGAGGTTATATTCAGCTTCAGGGACCAATAAAAAGGTTCCCACCCCGTATTTGTTTGGGGCTTCTATTGTTACATTCCTTATCAGGGGCACTTTGAAAGGTTTCCCCTTTGCACCAATTATTTGGAGTGTATCTTTTGATTTAACACATCCAGATGGTAATCTTTGGACGGTTGATCTCTCGGCGCCTGAGTCCACAAGGAACTCGAACACCTCATGCTGAGGACCCAATTTCAATTTTATCAAGGGCTCTGTGTTTCTCTGGGTCCCCAGCAAATAGAGCCCCTGACCCCCCTAATCCTCCTTAAAAATCCTTTCATCCTGCGCCCTCTTCCGGCAGTTTCTCTGAATGTGTCCCTTCTTATGACAATAAAAACATTCCATGCTTTGTGAATCAACCTTCTGTTTCCTCGGCTCCACTGGACCCCTTTGGGGACCTTCCCTTCTCCTGACTTGATTTTGCCCCTCTCTCACCGCTGCCATCAGAATTCTGGCTTGTTTCTTCTGATTTTCTTCTTCCCTCCTTACGTATACCTTTTGAGCTTCTCGGAGTAGCTCATCTAACCCTCTCCCCTGCCAGTCCTCTATTTTCTCTAACTTCTTTCTGATATCTATCCACGATTTAGCCACAAATTGAGTTTTTAGTAGAGTTTGACCCACTGGGTTATCAGGGTCTAACCCGGAATACAACTGCAAACTTTTCCTTAATCTTTCTAGCCATTCAGTGGGGGTCTCATCTTTCTTTTGTTGCTCATTAAAGGCCTTATTAATGTTCTGCCCCCGGGGTACAGAGTCTCTAATCCCCTGAATTATCATATCCCGGAGGTCAACCATGTTATTTCTATGTGCAGGATCCTGGTTATCCCAGTTAGGCCGCTGCAGGGGCCATTTAATATCTCCATTGGGACCATTCAGATGCCTCTGATCCCAGTACCTCATGCCCGCCGTTCTGATCATTCCTCGTTCTTCGTTTGTAAACAAGATTTTTAAGATAGACTCCATCTCGTCCCAAGTATAAATGTTAGGCCCGAGGAATTGATCAAAACGTTCTGCTACCCCTAATGGGTCCTCTAACAGGTGTCCCATTTCTTTCTTAAACTCCCTCACATCCCCGGAGCTGAGAGGTACAGATACAAATCCAGCTCCGGGTTGTGGTCCCCCCATAGCCGTTTCCCTTAACGGATACAATTGATTTTCCTCCCTCCTTTCTCTGGTTTGACTTCTAGTTATTCTTCGATTAGAAGGAGGAGTCTCTTCCTCAGGTTCTGAGGGGGCTGTTGGAGGGAGATTTTGCTCGGGACCTTGCGGTGGCGGGGGAGGGGGGACATAGGGTGGGGGGGACGCTGGAGGTTCGTTTACATCCCACTTTTTCTTTTTATCATTTTTCTTTTCTTTTAATGGAAACAGATTAGCGGCCTGGGACGTGCCCAGGATCCACAAAAAAGCATATTCACTCTCCTCCTTATTAAATGGTCGCTTGTTGTTAACGTATATGTTTAATTGTTGGCATATCCAATCCTCTAAGGATCCATAAATTGGCCAATATAAATCTTTTCTTATCTGTTTTCCTCCCCATTTTTCCATACAATAATGGATCATTTTCTCCTTAGATTTTCCTTTCCGACACGGGGAATTATCCCAATATTGAATCATCAATCCTAGCGGGCTGTCTTGGGGTATATCAGGGAGCCCACCCCCGCCCCGTATCTCCTGCATGGAACCAGAAACCTTACTTTTCTTCTGGCCCATCTTCCGAGAGTGCCTTCTTTCACTCAAATTTCACTCGCTTCCCTCCGTTCGTGGCCCACGTCCTCGCGGACAATGGGAACCGCACTATTAGGAGGACCACACTCACTTCGCCCAGTGGGCTACTAAGCCCAGTGGACGTCTCAGTCACTCACACCCCGGGTACCCAATCCCCGACCGAACGGAACCGCGATATACTCACTCACTCCCAAGTCTTCGTCCGGCTCTTCGTGCACAAAAATTACGGGGAACTGCAGTATCTCCTTTCTCTTTCTTTTTGCTTTCCTATCTCAGTTCGGAAAATCCAGGTGAGCTAGGTCGGAATCTCCTCCGGGACCATCCGAAGATGGGGCGCCCTCCCAGAGTTGAATTCCGAGTCAGCTGTCTGGATCCGAGTCACGGCACCAAATTTGTTATAGTTTAAAATAAAAAAAGGCTAAGTCCGAAATAGATTCACTAAATATTTATTGAGGTAGGAAAGCTGGGCGGCCGGGGAGTCACAGCTCCACCAAAGGCTCGCAAATTCAAGCAAACTGAACATCTCTTTTTATCCTCACAGAGGTCGGGTTCGACATCTTCAGTACGCCCCTCTGCTTCTTCCGTTATCTTTACTCCATCTGGTCTGTCTCGCTTCACAGCGGTTTCAAGGCAATGTTGGTTGTAAATTAGTTTACGCCCTTCCCCTTCTGCACGATTGATTAGTTACAAAGTTAAAACAGGGATAACATTGGGGTTAAGCTTATCTTGTAAAAACAGGACATTCCCATACAGTTTAGTAATATAATATTGTGGACGTCTCTTCTTGTTAGGGAGTTCTCAAGACTGTCACAATAAATTACAATCCAGCTTCAGGGGAGTTTTGCAGGTGGTGGTGGCATAATTAGCTTGTGCCATCTCTTACATGCATTTGGTTAATACAAAGATAAACATTCACTTACACGGACACATTTTGATAGCATTGCAGTTTGTGTAAGTCAGGACTTTCTTACACTATGTACAACAGAAATGGATAATGCTAAGATTTGATCAGCAACAAATCTTCTTCAGTTATCCATTACACAACCATGCCCACAGTTTTAATGAAAGGATGGCCAGGATTGTCAACCCCGGTTTGGATACACTGGTCTAGGGTGTAGCCATTGGGAGTCATCTTGTCCCTTAACCTAGCATAAATTGCTGGTGTGAGGCATTCAGCCATACAGTTGTTATGTTTGCGGAGATCAGGATAGTCTGCACTGAAGAGAAAAAAAAATCACAAGCATTTAATGTGATATCTTTAAATAGTAATCCTTGCTAGTTTAAGAAAC
Source organism: Numenius arquata (assembly GCF_964106895.1). NCBI lineage: Eukaryota > Metazoa > Chordata > Aves > Charadriiformes > Scolopacidae > Numenius > Numenius arquata. The sequence goes on from NC_133615.1 coordinate 34,922,107, forward strand.
AACTTAAGCAATCAGGACATATGGAGTACATAGCACACAGTTCAAAAATATACGTAGTTCTTGGTTTATACATGTATTGGGTTTATGTGGCAAGGTTTTTGGGGGGGGGGGTGTGGCTGCAGGGAGGGCTTCTGTAAGAAAAGATCAGAGGCTGCCCCCATGTTGGACAGAGCCAGTTTCAGCCATCTCCAAAATCAAAATGGACCTGCTGCTGGCCAAAGCTGAGCCAATCAGTGAAGCTGGTGGCACCTCTGTGATAACATGTTTAAGAAAGGGTAAAAAACACTGCATAGCAGCTGTGAGAGAGAGAAGTGAGAAAAAAATGCGAGAAAAACAATCCTGCAGACACCAAGGTCAGGGAAGAAGGAGGGAAAGGAGGTGCTTCAGGTGCCAGAGCAGAGATTCCCCTGCAGCCCATGGTGAAGACCATGGTGATGCAGGTTGTCCCCCTGCAGCCTGTGGAGGATCCCATGCCAGAGGAGGTGGATGTGCCCTGAAGGAAGCTGCAGCCCATGGTGAGCCCATGCTAGAGCAGGCTCCTGGCAGGACCTGTGGCCCATGGAGAGGAGCCCACAGAGTGGGTTTTCTGGCAGGAACTATGACCCTGTGGGTTGCTGACCGCAACCCCCATTCCCCATCTTCCCTGTGCCACTTGGGGGGGAGGAGACAGAAGAGTTAGGAATGAAGTTGAGCCTGGGAAGAAGAGGGGGGGGGGGGGGGGGGAAATAGGTGATTTTAGTTTTGTTTTTATTTCTCACCATCTTACTCTGTTACAATTAAATGGCAGTAAATTAAATTCATTTTCCCCAAGTCGAGCAGCTTTCTGTTACTTGGAGCAACCAGGAAAATGAATCCAAATGATCTTTGAAAGTGGCACCCTATTAAATCTCTGCTGAGACACTTATATTTCAGAATTAAAAGAGCTCTAACGCTGTTTTGTTCAAATAGGAAATTAATCATGTTTAACTGGATAAGAGCTCTCATTCTGAACGAGATGTTCTTGCAGCTTTGTGGACATCAGTGGAACTGTCCGATTTGTATCAGCTGGATACAAAGTCGAGTCTGTTTTGCCTGTTACGGTAATTGGTGAAAGATCTCCCTGTCCTTACCTCAATCCACTAGATCCACTAGTCAGATCACATTTACCTTATTTTGATAACACTTTGCTGTATGCACACCCTCATTAGTTTTATAAGAATTTATTTGAACCAAGATACTATTTGCCACGGAAAAAAAAAATATCTGTCAAATCCTGGTCCTTTTTTTTGGTGTCTTGTTCTGTCCTGTTTTTTTTCACAAATATGGCCAGCAAAGTCAACTTACATATATGTAGTTAGTTTCTAATCATCAACCAACTAGTTTTTAAACAGATTTAGGAATATTTCAAGTACAGTAGTTATAGAAGAGATTTCTTTACTACTTGCATAATTAAAATACTTTCATGGTTCCTAATAGAATCTATACTGGACACAGTACTCCAGATGGGGCCTCACCAGGGCAGGGCAGAGCAGAGGGGCAGGATGACCTCCCTCAACCTGCTGGCCACACTCTCCTTGATGCACCCCAGGATGCCATTGTCCTTCTTGGCCACAAGGGCACATTGCTGCCTCATGGTCATCCTATTGTCCACCAGGACTCCCAGGCCTTCTTCCTCAGAGGTGCTCTCCAGCAGGTCGGCCCCCAACCTGTACTGGTGCAGGGGGTTATTCCTCCCCAGGTGCAGCACCCTACACTTGCCCTTTCATCAGGTTCCTCTCTGCCCAACTCTCCAGCCTGTCCAGGTCTTGCTGTATGGCGGCACAGCCTTCTGGTGTGTCAGCCAACATCTTCATTTAGCTTTTCCTGCTCTTGTAAATTATTTCACTGTTGATTCTGCCCCATATAAAACTGTGTCTTTATGGAAAAATGGGCTGTGTTTTGCTCTTCTTCACTGTAGTGTCTCTAGGTTCCTATGTTAATCTTAAGGTATTTGTTTTAAAGCTTTCTAGGCTGCTCCCAGTGATGGGCTCTCAAAAATGCTGCTCACAAGCAAAAAAGCGCTGGATGCTAGACCTTGGGCTAAGATAGGGTATGTATATTCAGTTTATAATAATCAGATAACTCATTTAAATAGGAGAGGAGATTGGATATAGATGAAATCATGGATTAATCACTGAGTTTTAATTGAACTACTGGGTTAAAGCTCAATGTTATATCACTTTTGCAACAGACCTGTATCCTAGCTTAAAATAAGATGTTTCCATTTATAACCAAAACATCCTATGATTCTATATTATGTAAATGCCTATATAGTCAAAAAAAACCACCTTGTCTTGGGGGACAAACACCTTCTTTTTACATTATTTCTGTTTAAAATTTCCTTGATGTTATTTTACCTGTAGAAACTTGAAACCATCCACTTTGACTTTCTTAGTGGTGTAAAACATTTCCCTGATAAGGAGTTTGTGTAGGCAGTGTGGTGTGCAAGTCATGGTTTCAGAGAGCAGTCTTTCCTCCCAAGGATATGGTTGGTACAGGTCTATTGTTCTGAGTAATAGATGGTCACCCAGTTGCATTATTGCAAGCTGAGGCAGAAATGTCCCTTTCACAAACTGCTAAGTTATATGATGTACTTCATGTATCTTGGGGGAAGAAAAGAAAATTCACTGTTCCATTCACACAGCTGATTACTATGACTTTTACTTGGCTAAAGGGACTATGATAAAAGTAGGATGACAGGGACTATAAATTACTGTTGCCCCCCACTGCAAATGGGACCCTCACCACTGTCGACCCTCGCCATCGTTACAACTTGAGAGACCTGAGAATCATGGATCAACGGGACGCTGTTGACTCCAGAGGACCTTCAAGTTGTCACGTGGCACAGACCTAAGCAGACTGAAGCGGACCTGCTGGTGGTGACCTTTCTTGCTTTGCTCTGTAATACTGCTGCTCTTTTCCTTCTTTCCTATACCTCTGCCTTTTTTCTATCGCCATTTAGCATTATTTTAAGGTAACAGTAGTAAAGCTATAGCAAACAGCATCTGACCTCGTTTGTGTCTTAATCGCACCCTGGTATCACTGCGACCCCCTCCCGGACCAATCGGACCGGGACCTTACAGATGACTGACAATTTCTTTTAACCTCTGTTCTTGTAGTGGCAGGAGCACAAGCAGGGCATGCTCGTACCCAGTGTACCCACCTTCTGAACTCAGCCTTCCCTTCAGAATGGTAATGCAGTTCTCCTTCTGGTGGTAGTCTGGTGGTCAGTGAGCCTAACAACCATAATTGGATAAGACAACCTGTAGTTTTGTACCTGTTGCTTCGTTCCATCTTGCACTCCAAACCACTTGTCAAGCTTCTGCAACTAACTACTGCTCTGTTGTTGTCATATGAGAAACGATAGCAGGCTTCTTCAGACTTAAATCACAAGGTAGATCTCCATGAGAATTCCAGTTTAAGAGCAACAGCTGTTTTCAGGCAATCAAAGCAAGCATATACTTGCATGGGACTGGAAAAGTATAAGCTTCCCTCTTATTCCTGTTCTCTGCTTCAGTGATTGCTGAGGAAAATGAGGTACTGAAAAGTTTGCACTATACCCTGTAAAACAGTAGCACAGATTAGCAATCTTCAGTAACTGTTGGACAAAGCTATTTGTCAAATGGAACTACTAATAAATATTCCAAGTGATTTCACAAAGGTATGTGTAGTTAGAATGCTATTTGAAACCCCATTGTAAAAGGTACTGCATGTAAAAATGCTTTGTATCCACACGCAAACTTAAAAGTTAGTCAATTTATTAGAGTTTAAGCAAAGCTTTGTTCTACCAGAAACCTCCTGAATTTCCTTGTCTTAGAAGCTGGATAGAGCTTGGTATATAATACTTTGGCTATGTAAAAAGACTCCCCCTTCCTACATACTTAAAGACCTGTGGTTGCATGTACAAAGAGGCCTAGCTTTTGCGATGCTTAGCACTATACTGGCTGAGGTCTAGGTGTCAGAGGGCAGAACCTGTAGGCCTGAGTTAGGCAGAATACCAAGACCACTTGGAAACCTTAGCTGCCTAAGTACTTGTCTTGGCCTGGATGGGATTCAGCTTGCATAATTCTTGACATTGAGTTTATGGACATTTGGATTTCTGGCCAGTCATGGATGGAGATGCAACGTAATCTATTTTCTCATCTTCATTCACAGCCTGTAGGACCACACATGTTTTGCAAATATATTTAACACACACATGCAGTACCTGACATACGTGATAGCTTCTCTTATCAAAAATACAATCTCAACATACATTCCATCATAACATTAGGCTTGCAGTTTTCATATTGAGGCAGCAAGCGAGTGAAAGACAGTCTTTCTGCAATGCTTCATCTGAGACCACCTCTCCATCTCACAAAATTGTTAGAAAAAGCATATCTTTTGCATGCTGTTCATTCCTGTTTGGAATGACCTTAGCCTGCATTCCATACTTGCTGAATGACCAGACATTGCCCATCTGACATATTACAGGAAACACAATCAGGAAACATTTGTTTTAACATTTGAAACATTGTTTTCCTTAAGCAACTTCTCTAATTTTTATTCAAAGTTATATTCTGCTCTGTTCAGGAAGGGCCACCTGGGAAGGATGTGCTCTTTCACTCTCTTGGAGGCAGTGATAACTGTCTCTGACTTTTTACTACAAAAAACTTAACTCAAAATTTCCCTTTACACTGGCGACGATTTATTTCATTTCAGCTTTTAGTGCCTCAGCAATAAGCACTGCTACGTTGGAATTCCATTTTGACCAGTCAATCAGGCTTCATGTTAGTCATAAGAAATCTGAAATTTTGGCTCTAGATATGGAAAAGCAACATAACATTTCTTCAGATTTAAATTTTTTTCAGAGTTGGTTTTTTTTCCATAGTAGCTTGTATGGGGCTATGATTTGGATTTGTAACCAAAACAGTGTTGATACACCCATGTTTTAGCTATTGCTGAGCAGTGCTTGCACAGAGTCAAGGCCTTTTCTGCTCCTCATACCGCCCTGCCAGTGAGTAGGCTGGGGGTGCACGAGAAGTTGGGAGGGGACACAGCTGGGACCAACTGACCAAAGGGGTATTCCATACCTTATCATGTCATGTTCAGCAATAAAAGCTGAGGGAAGAAGAAGGAAGTGGGGGGACGTTTGGAGTGATGGTGTTTGTCTTCCCAAGTGACCATTACGCATGATGGAGCCCTGTTGGGGATGGAGATGGCTGAACACCTGCTTGCCCATGGGAAGCAGGGAATGAATTCCTTGTTTTGCTTTGCTTGCACACACAGCTTTTGCTTTCCTTATTAAAATGTCTTTATCTCAGCCCACAAGTTTTGTCACTTTTACCCTTCTGATTTTCTCCCCCATTGCACTGGGGGAGAGTGAGCAAGTAGCTGTGTGGGGCTTAGCTGCTGGCTTGGAGTTAAACCATGACATCATACAATATTAAAAATGGATTACTCAAATTTATTTAATACTAAATTGAAATGTGTTATTAAAGACTTCTTAAACTGTATATTCCTTGTACAACTCTTAAATGAGAACTCCATCCACTGCAGTCAAGCATATTTGACCTTTCTTTGCTCTGAGCTTTCTGTGTAAAGCAACTGTGAAGACAGTCTGAAGCTTGATAGCAGTGAAGAGGTTAATTTTCTAGTTGATTTTAATTACTGTGCTAGTTTTGGCTGTGGTAGAGTAAATTTTCTTCATAGTAGCTAGTATGAGGCTATGTTTTAGATTTGTGCTGGAAACAGTGTTGATGATACAGGGATGGTTTAGCTATTTCTGAGCAGTGCTTGCACAGAGTCAAGGCCTTTTCTGCCTCACCTCAGTGATCCATGCATATTTTGTAAATTCTTGTAGGTTTTGTGCAAGAAACCTTGTCACCACTGCTGTAAATACTGTAAATTCTTGTTTTGAAGCAAGAGGTGGCTTCACTGTATTCTATACTACAATAGTACTTGTTCTGTCCTCAAAACTTGCTGTTCACATATATTTAAAGCCTTGTTAAGCACACTTAGTGGTTTCATAATTTATTTCAAACAGCAAATATATAAGCCATTTACAGGAATATTAAATCAAATGAAACATAAGAAAATTCAACTCAGTTCATATCCTTTTTGAGAGCTTGGGGTTAAATTTTAGCAGATGATAGGCAGCTGCAGTTTAGCACATTTCATGACTCAGTGCAATGTGTGCAGTGTATGCTTTCAAGCTGCAGCTGCCTATGTAAAGCCTGAGTAATCAGATTGTGCAGGGAACTACACAACAAGTCTTTCTTCCTACTGTCCCCTGCCCAAGGCAAGCTACAGAACTTCAGCAGACTCTCTCAGAGAAATTTTCCAAACTACAGGCTTCCTTGCACAAAGAAAGCATAGATATACTAGCTTTTCCTCTGACATCTCTTTTTTGCACTTCTACATTGTTGTGAGAACAGAAACTCAACTCTGGGGTATGCAAGAGGTAAAGAAGCAATTTCTCCATATTGTGCCCTTGTGTCCAGGTACCACAGACTTTATGCAGGGCGGTCTTAAGGAAAATTTCATTATTTATCTGTTTACTCAGAAAGAAAAGAACTCCAACTATGAATTAATTTATACTGCTATTTTATGATATACAACAAAGATCTGAATATATATATAAGTTCTTTGCTTGTTTCTAACATCAGAAATTCAAATCCCATGTAGACTGAAAGACTTTAGGATGACTGGAAAAGAGTGAAAAAGCTGACAACACAACCTGCCAATGTTGAAAGGGATTCTTACTTGGATCATTTGAAGTTCTGTGTTTTATTTGGTTTTGTTGATAGTTTAAATGACTAGATTAACCTTTTGAATAAAGACAGTCTTTGTTAGTGACTTTGCACCTTCATTCTTTCACATAGAACTTTGGCTACTTACAATAAATATTCCTCACACCTCCAGACAAAGAATGACTTTCACCATTATAAGTGAAACTAATGTACAAATCCAGTCTTTAAAAGTAAAGAAAACCTCAGTAATATTCCAAATCAGCAGGAATTAAATTTGTCAATATAAATATTAATGTATAAAATATATAGAAATTTTGATGCTGCCTCTGACCTTAAGCAATAATATTGATAATATTGAGGGAGTCTCACAAACTTTGTGTATTTCAGAACAGTTGTTACCTGTCCTCAGTGAGTGCTTCATTATTGACAGCTGCAGCAAAGAGTCAATCCATTCCATACCAAAAGAGTTCAAAAGCACGGCAATACAAAATTCCCACAACCTCATAAATAGGCCAACGTGTCCTCTGTTAGAATGAGTGATCATTCCAAATGCAAACTTCTCCAGACTATGTTTGTAACTTTTAAAAGCAGCCTCAAATCATTTCAGAAGGGCAGCAAGGGCAGAAGTCTGTGTTCATGAGACATCCAGCAAGCTGCTTGACAACGATCATATTCCAAATGACTTATCAACACTATGCCAGCTGGAATCCCTGGAAGGAATTGTACCATCTTTATTTGAAGCCCTTTGACTGTATCAGAAAACAGACCTTCCACTGAAGGCTTCCCTTTTCTAATAATTCTTTTTGAAATATACAGCTATTTTTCACAGCTATTAAAGTGCTGAGAGGTTTGGTGATAATAGTTTTGTTGTACTAAAATACAACTCTGATGTTGCATTTGTATATTCAGAGAGCATCCCTGCATAAAGTGCTTCTGAAGTCCAGTACAGCACAACTCTTGGGAATCTCTGGTGCTCAAAGAAATCTAAGGACCAAACAAGGGAAACAAGGTCATAAAATCAGGCTTCATTGGTTTATCTTTAAAGCGTTCCTGGCAAGACTGGGGAGCTGCAAAGACATGGACCTTATGGGTCACTAACCACAAAGCATATCTGGGTTGGAGACTTTAATGCTATTACAGGCTGTTTTGTAATGGTAATATTATACCATCATATTTGCTTGTATTCCACACTGTGTCGTGATTCTTCCTACCCTAACTTTAGTTGTCTAAAAATTAGCTACCTAGGTTTCCTCAGTAAGTCACTGGAGGGACAGAAAAAGAAATGCCTCCAGAAGACTGCATTATGGCATCATTTTCCCTCTCCATTGATGAATCTTGAATGCTTTTAAGGGCCTAAAAACAGGTGGGATAAATTCAAGGGTTTATGTTTAGCCTCATATTCCTGTATACAAAAGTCTGTTTATTTGAGCCTCATATGGGCTCATATGGGGAAGAATAATGCAATTATTAAGAATTTGAATCTGTGTGAATTCCAAATAATTTTCTGAATCCTTCAATCTCAAACATGAAATTTCTGCCCCCGTAGTTTGCTGTTCTCTCTTCCTTTCCTTCCTTTTTTTTATAAACAAGTACAAATTCAATTGATTTGTTTGAACATTTCTGAAGGGTTTACTCCTGCCTAGAAATTCTGACCTTTATTTGTTAAATGAGCAGTCTTTGCACAGATTCAGTCACTTAAAGCAACACATGAAGAAACCGTTGCATAGATGAATCACCACCAGCAATAGCATATGATTCTTTTACATTAAATATATAAATGTATATTCTTTCTAGGAGTGGGTAAATATACCTTTATTAAGAGTTTTAAAGAATAAATCTAGAAGCTCATAATTAGGATTGTGAGAATCAAGGCAGTAATGGTAGTTTATGTTTTTTGTAAGCTTCTTGTTAATTTATGTATCTGATTTCACATCCTGGTTTGGAGATGAGGAAAGTGCCTAGTTTTAGATAGACCAGTTATTTGTAGACAGCATTACTGTCTGGATTATTGAAGCCCATTTATAGCCGGTTCTACCTCAGGCTTGCACCATACACCTAGCTTAATCTAGTTCTACTTGCTATCCTTCTTCATTAACTGTTGGTACCAAATCATAACCATTGTACCAGTTCTGGTTGCGAGCTGAGGAACAGCTGAGGTTGAAAAATATGAACGTTGTAACTTGTACCTTTTCACCTTCATGAAGTGTCCACATTCTCTTGGCTGGTCCTGAGATAGGGCGGCTGCTTCCAAAGTTACCATATTACTTCATCACAAAAAGTAGGTGTAATTTTCTTTTGTGAGTCTAACAGCAGAAATATTGATATGTTTGCTTTATTTTCTGAGTTATGAGTCATTCAGTGTTGAAAATTATATGCATCTTTTGTAGCTATGAATAAAAAAATTGAGAAATGCTTTTTATGATATGCTAGTACAATCCCTGCTCTACTGTTCAGTATTTTAAGTGCTGAACTTAATCAAAATATTATCTTTAAGAATTATCCTAGCATCATCCTTGCATGAAAATGGGTATGAATTTCCTGCTGCTATTTCTGGGTTCTCAGTGAATTCTGGGACAAAAGTAAAACTGCTGCAATGGGGAAAGATTACTGTGGTAGCCACTTACTGACTACTTTTCAGATGCATAAAACAATTCTGTCTATCATCTGATATTCTTCCAGTTTTCTTGGTAGATCACAATATTCTTGAATATCTTAATGGGCTTTGTCAGCCAACAAAGGAGAGGTGGACATGCTTACCACCCAGGAAGTATAGAAAAGTGGGAATTAATGAGTTACCTTCTCCAGCAGTCATTTATTTTTAGTGCTTAACTTTCAATTAACATTTATATTTTCAGTTATTATTTTATCATTCAGCATTTTGAGGTGGCTTGAGCAAAAGTATATGAATATACATATAATTTACAACAAATATAGACTTGTGTTGTGCTTTTGTAATTCTCCTCAGCTTCACTATCTAAGCTATGAGCATAAAAATTTCTTCCCTCTTTTGGGGTATTCTTTACTACCCTGTAGCTGATGGCTTCATTAATACTGGATATTTGAGTCTTCTGGGGCTAATGTTTATATTTTCCCATGTGAAAATGCTATAGTATTCTCCACCAGATATAAGCACAATGTCATGTCACTGCAGTGCATGCTGTCCTTTAGCTTCTCTCTATGTGATTGCATAATGAAAATTTAGAAATGCTGCTGTATAAATAAATTGCTATGCTGTTAACCCAATTCAGGTGTTATGCATCCCTTGTTTGCTCAAAACTCCCATTAACTTAAAATTATTACTTGCCTGAAAGGGAGTTTTGGAAGCGCGAAGGAGCAGGGAACAACTCTGTAGTACTTTACAGGCTGTTGTAAACTAATGTCTTTTCAGAAATCAAAGAAATGGAGCAATTTAGCAGTGACTTCCTAGTGAAAACACTGAGTGGGCTTATCACTTAAGATTTTAAGATAAAACTGTCACTGTGTAATTGTATCTCATCTAATTTTGACACTTAACAAGTAATATTTGATGAGGTATGAATCTCAGATGTATCTACATTTTTGATTATGATATACCAACCAATGCAAAACTGAAAGGTGAACAGCCATGTTTTAGTATCACAGCTACACAAGATATCAGTTTTCAAGAGGTTCTTTTTAGATTTTGTTTCATTATTTCTGAAATACGTTCACCACTGAAGTATTTGTCTGTGTAGTTACCTGAGGCTTGGCTTCCTTTCACCAACCAAATAGTCTGTAGCCTTCTACACTGTAAAAGGCAAGCTCTGTGGAGAAACATGGGCTTTGTGCTTGCCCAACAAATTAGCAGAAATTTCATCCAAGCCATAAAAGCCATTTATAGTATTCTGTGTTTATGTAATCAAAGCAATTAGGGATATGAGCTTCAGGAATAAATCTATCTACCATTTTACTTTCTCTAATTCATAGGGATTTAAGAGTTCTTTTTTCAAAGCTCAGCTGTGTCTCTGTAAAACAGTGCAGTCTAAGAATCATGTGAGATTCAGCTTATAGAGATAGCATTGGAGCATGAAAGATTTACTTTTGATAGCAAGGAGTAATGCATGTCCCTATAGACATGGACACTTGCAAACAAGTCTGATACAAAGAAAAAAAAAAAAGATGGTACCAGTATGTCAGACTCCGTACTACAGTGGCTTTTTGAGCTTTTCTTGTTTCTATTTTTGCAGCAGAGGAGTTGGGGCATCTCAGATCATATGGGGCATTTTAGAAGTATATCACTCAGCAATCATTTTATAAAGTCTAACTTCAAAATGCACTATAAATTATTACAAAAATATATTTTCTTCTCTTTGAAAACATGGTGGTTCCATTTTGTGATAAGTTAAAGAGTTAATTTGTTGCACTGCCTAGCTGCATGAATTCGTCCAATAAGCTATCTTTGCAGCAGCATTTGAATTTGCAGTATTGATTATTTTTGTATTTTAATTTGCCTCTGTTATTAGAATTGTAGCAAACATAATTTATACATATGATTTTACAACTTTTTGGCAAGTGAAAAGTCTTAAAAATTGTAAGTTTTATTGATGGATACTCATTAAAATGGTATAAGAATTATATTAATTGTTTTGTGTTTCAGTGCTCTCTGTACATAAATATATGATTATTTATCCAATTAATGGTGTTTGTGTATTGCAATTTTGGACATGTTTTAGAATAAGGTTTCATTTTACAAGAAATAGTTGTATTTTCAAAAACTGTGTCAAAACCCCCCTTTTTTCCAGGAATAAATGGGGTTATGACAGAAACATACAAACCTCTAAAGCATTTATGACTTCAGGCAGTAATACTTTTTTTTCAAGAATATAGAAGTATATAGTCTATAAAGCTACAGAGCTACATATTGTAGTCAATTTACTTCAGTAACTGACATCTGTATTTAAAACATCATGCAAAAGAAACATTTTGGAGGCATGTCCTACAGCTGCTGACATTGGTAAAAAATTTGTAAAGGCCTTTTATACACCTTACAATATCACAATTATAATGTTAATCTGTAAATCATACTAAAATTCTCCAATCTTACTTATATCTGTTTAAATATTGAAAGAATTTCGGTAGAAAACTAAAACTATTCTAGAATACAGCCTTCTAAATGATGGAAAATTTTGGTTCTAAATAGAAACTCCTTTACTAGTCCTCTGTTCTATAATTCTTGGAATAAATTCTACTTTGGCTGAAATTCCAGTCAGGAGCAGTTACAGTGTTAGTTGAGCTGGTTGCTAACTGTCTACATACTGTAAAATTAAGTAGTATTTCTTGCTAGCTCTAATGGCTTTACTTTATAGAATATTTATCCACATCAAATACTGAGCTAATCTTTTATTAATAAAAGTGCCTTACCTCTTCTGGCACAATTTCTTTAAAGCTGTTGTGCTGTGTCTTGTTCTTCGCAGCACTCATCAGGTATGTTATTGTACTACACAAAGCTTTTAAAATTATGTTGCTTCAATTACAAATGCATGTTATTAGGAGATAAAAATCTAGTATCCATTCTGGTTGTTTTTTGTAAATGTATTTAAAACAGTACTTTTTTGCTTAGAGCAAGACATCCTTATTTTTTTCCAAAGTAAGAATTTAACATGTGTTAATAAATTTTTCCACAAAAAGGTAATCTCCAATTTTATAGAAATCTATTTGGAATGAATAAGAGAAGTTGGATCTCACATATATGGCACATCTATGGCCACTCTTACCAACTCAATTCTCTCATGACCCAAGCCTCCTTCACAAATATCTTCCACATCAGCTCTAATTCTGCACCTTTAACTAGACAATACTAGTTCCTGATGAATTCCTAGAGGTGGTTGATACCCACTTCTTCCTCAGCTGCATCAAGCAAACCCCTCCTGCTACTGGTTTATTTGGAGACAGAACTCTTGTCCTCCATGGCAAAGCATGAGCACATTACAGGTGAGTTGTGATGTGAAGAACAAGCAAGTAAAAGTCCATGCTGGACTCCAGGCAGGGACAAGCTAGTGCCTCTAGATTACATTGAAACTACTAGCACTACTGTCCATGAAGCCAGCAAATTCAGACTATTGTCTAAGATTCAGTGATGCTAAAGCTGGCATAAAAAAGCAAGGGAGAGCAATAGAATCATGGAATTGCCTAGGTTGGAAGAGACCTTTCAGATCATCGAGTCCAATCATCAAACTAACACCGACAAAACCACCACTAAACCATGTCCCTAAGCACCACGTCTGCCTGGCTTTTAAATGCCTCCAGGGATGGCGATTCCACTGCTTCCCTGGGCAGCCTGTTTCAATGTTTGATAACCCTTTTGGTGAAGAAATTTTTCCTAATATCCATCCTAAACCTCCCCTGGCGCAGCTTGAGGCCGTTTCCTCTTGTCCTATTGCTTGTTACCTTTCATGTAACCTCCTTTCAGGTAGCTGTAGAGAGCGATAAGGTCTCCCCTCAGCCTCCTTTTCTCCAGGATAAACAATCCCAGTTCCCTCAGCCGCTCCTCATAAGACTTGTGCTCCAGACCCCTCACCAGCTTCGTTGCCCTTCTCTGGACCCACTCCAGCACCTCAATGTCTTTCCTGTTGTGAGGGGCCCAAAAGTGGACAGAGCACTCGAGGTGGGGCCTGACCAGTGCCCAGTACAGGGGGACGATCACTGCTCCAGTCCTGCTGGCCACACTGTTCCTGATACAGGCCAGGATGCTGTTGGCCTTCTTGGCCACCTGGACACACTGCTGGCTCATGTTCAGCCGGCTGTCGACCAACACCCCCTAGGTCCTTTTCTGCCGGGTAGCTCTCCAGCCACTCTTCCCCAAGCCTGTAGTGTTCATGGGGTTGTTGTGACCCAGGTGCAGGACCCGGCACTTGGCCTTGTTGAACCTCATCCCATTGGTCTCGGTCCATCAATCCAGCCTGTCCAGATCCCTCTGTAGAGCCTTCCTGCCCTCCAGCAGGTCTACACACCTACCCAACTTGGTGTCGTCTGCAAACTTACTGAGGACGCACTCCATCCCCTTGTCCAGATCATTGATAAAGATGTTTAAGAGAACCGTCCCCAATACCAAGCCCTGGGGGACACCACTCGTGACCAGCCGCCAACTGGATTTAACTCCATTCACCACCACTCTCTGGGCCCAGCCCTCCAGCCAGTTTTTTACCTAGCAAAGAGCACTCCCGTCCAGGTCACGGGCAGCCAGTTTCTCCAGGAGAATGCTGTGGGAAACGGTATCACAGGCTTTACTAAAGTCCAGGTAAACAACATCCACAGCCTTTCCCTCATCCACCAAGCGGGTCACTGTCATAGAAGGAGATCAGGTTTGTCAAGCAGGACCTGCCCCTCATGAACCCATGCTGACTGGTCCTGATCGCCTGGTTGTCCTTCATGCGCCGCATAATGGCACTCAGGATGATCTGTTCCATGACCTTCCCAGGCACTGAGGTCAGATTGACAGGCCTGTAGTTCCCTGGATCGTCCTTCTGGCCCTTCTTGTGGATGGGCGTCACATTTGCTAGATGCCAGTCAGCTGGGACCTCCCCAGTTTGCCAGGACTTCTGGTAAATGATGGAAAGTGGCTCAGTGAGCACTTCTGCCAGCTCCCTCAGTACCCTCAGGTGGATCCCATCCGGCCCCATAGACCTGTCCATTTCTAGGTGCTGTAGCAGGTCACTAACCATTTTCCCTTGGATTATAGGGGCTTCATTCTGCTTCCTGCCCCTATCTACTTGCTCAGGGGTCTGGGTACTCAGGGAACAACTGGTCCGACTACTAAAGACTGAGGCAAAGGCAGCATTAAGTACTTCAGCTTTCTCCTCATCCTGTGTCACCATGTTACTGCCCCCATCTAATAATGGATGGAGATTCTCCTCAGTCCTCCATTTATTGCTAACGTATTTATAGAAATATTTTTTCTATCCTTAACATCAGAAGCCAGATTAAGTTCTAGTTGGGCTTTGGCTCTTCTAATTTTCTCTCTACGTAGCCTTACAATGGCTTTGTAGTCCTCATGACTAGCTTGCCTCTTCTTCCAAAGGCCATAAACTCTCCTTTTTTCCCTGAGTTGCAACCATATCTCCCTGTTCAGCCAGGCCAGTCTTTTTCCCCGATGGCTTGTTTTTCTGCACCTGGGGACGGCCTTCTCCTGTGCCTTTAGGATTTCCTTCTTGAAAAATATCCAACCTTCCTGGACTCCTTTGCGCTTCAGGACTGCCTCCCAAGGGACTCTGTCAAGCAGGTTCCTGAAAAGAACAAAGTCTGCCCTCTGGAAGTCCATGGTGGCAGTTCTGCTGACCCCCCTCCCTGCTTCTCTAAGAATCAAAAACTCAATCATTTCATGATCACTATCGCCAAGACGGCCTCCACCCCACACATCCCCCACAAGTCCTTCTCTGTTTACAAACAGCAGGTCCAGCAGGGCTCCTTCCCTAGTTGGCTCCCTCACCAGCTGTGTCAGGAAGTTACCCCCAACACACTCCAGGACTGTCCCCTCTCAGCTGTATTGTGTTCCCAGCTGATATCTGGTAGGTTGAAGTCTCCCACCAGGACAAGGACTAGTGATCTTGAGACTTCTCCCAGTTGTTTATTGTTTATTGAATATTTCATCTACCTCTTCATCCTGATTAGGTGGTCTATAACAGACTCCCACCATGGTATCTGCCTTGTTGGCCCTCCCCCTGATTCTTAGCCATAAACACTCAACCCTATTGTCCCCATCATTAAATTCTTGACATTCATAACACACCCTAACATACAGAGCCACTCCACCTCCTCTCCTTCCTTGCCTGTCCCTTCTGAAGAGTTTGTAGCCATCTAATGCAGCACTCCAGTCATGTGAGTCATCCCACCACATTTCCGTGATGGTGACTACATCATAGTTTTCCTGCTGCGCAATGGCTTCCAGCTACTCCTGTTTGTTGCCCATGCTGTGTGTGTTAGTGTAGAAGCCCTTCAGTTGGGCTACTGGTCCTGCCACCTTTTTCCTGGGAGAAGCCCTAATTCCTACCTGACCATTCCCAGGCATGGCTGTCATTTCTAAACCATCAGTGACTCTCACGTCTCTGATGCTGCATGAATCTCCATCCCATACCTTCACTGAGTCTGCAGACCGAGGGACCCCATCAGTCCCACAGACATTGGCGCACCACCTCCAAAGAGCCTGGTTTCATCCACTTCCCCCTTCAAATCTAGTTAAAGCCCTTTTGATGAGCCCCACCAACTCCTGCGCCAAGAACCTTTTCCCCCTCTGAGACAGGTGTACCCCATCAGTCGCCAGCAGGCCTGATGGCATGTAAACTGACCCATGATCAAAAAACCCAGTCTCCAAAGTTTGTTGAGAACATGGTAGTAGTGTCAGGATGAGGAATCAGCTGCATCAATAGCTCTGGTTTGGAAGAAGGTGTGGAGCTGGACCTAATAAGGCATAGATGATTGCCAGTCTGGAAATATCAGTCGTTGTATATGATAAGTACACCACAACATTTTTGATTGGTACAGGAGCACAAGTTTCAATTATAGATCAACGTACCTATGAAGGTAAAGTTCCCTTAAAGAAAGAAGCAGATTCAGTAGTAGGTGTTAATGGTGCAATTAACACTTATCCAGTCAGTTGTATGGGCTAAATTAATATTGTCTAATGGACATACCGTACAACCATTGTTGTTATTGGGCAAAATGAATATTCTGGGAATGGATATTCTGAAAGGACAGTCTTGAATAGATAGCTGGGGCAAATGGGAAATTAGTAGTCCTCCAGTTACAGGAGGACTTAGTTAAAAACTAATTAGTTAAAAATTAATCTCCATATGATTAAGCCTGTAAATCTGCTACAAATAGCCCCATCCCTGCCTAATAGTAAACCAGTTAATATTTCTCAGTATAAACTACCTGCTCCTGCCATAAAACCTGTGACAGAATTAAGCAATTAAAGCAATGGGGTATTATAGAAAAAAAAATACATAATATATATAATATATAACAGCCTGTTAAAAAACCAGACAGGACATGGCGCGTGACTATTAACTATAGGGCAGCTGTTCCTAGCATAGTAGATATAGTTAATACAATAAATTAATGTGCTTTTCTGTGACTGGCAGTGTTAGATATAAAAGATATGTTCTTTTTGATCCCAATACAAGAGTTCCTGGCGGGTCTCTCAGCTGCCCTGGCATGTCCTTACCTCGGGAAAACCCCTCGTGTGCCAAGCTCTGCCGCTCCATTGCGGGTTGGCCCCGCTCCAGAGCACCTACCCTCATACAGAGGTCTTGCAACAATGCTGAATCTGGGAATGTGTGACCTCCAAAACCCAGAAGTTCCTAACAAAGCTCACAAGTCTTTTTTTATCAGAAGGTGCCAGAATGCTTTGTATCTCTGCTAATATATGACGCGCGGAAACAAACCCTACAACTCGAATAGAGTTATAAAGCAGGTATGTTTATTGCAGCGCCGGGTGCAAGGGGGATTTCTCCTCCTAACTTGCACACTGGCTCATAAAACAAGCATCTATTTATGATGAAAAGCATACATATTCATTAATGTGGGCTGGGTTATTATAATTAATTCTAAGAAAAGGTGTTACTATTCTAATTATTTCTAGGAACTCATTATCATAAGTCTCCTCCCCTTGCCGCATGTGTACTGTCGCCCAGTGGTCGTGGGCCGGGGTCTTCTGGAGGAAGGCTCATAGTCTTCTTCACTGTGTACTTTTACCTTTGGCTTAGAATGCTGGGCTGGCTGGACCCCAAACCGCGAAACTGGTCCCGACCAGATGGACACTACCCAGACAATTGGATTCCTCCTTAGCATGCAGGCTGTTCCTGCTATCTTATACACAAGGCCAGTTCCTTATCTTGGAATGCTGGGCTCCTGGGCTCCAAGCTCTGTTCTTTGCCAAGCTGTACTAAATCTACACTAACGACCTTTAACCATTCATTCTCCGAATCATATAGATTCTGCCACAGTTTTCCATCCTCCTGTCCATAGGGTACCTAAAAATGTAACCTTGTGACTGAGTCCTTGCCATTCTGAGTCAGGAATGCTAATATTTAGTTCCTGTAAGCACTGGACAATAATGTTCATACTTTTGTGAACTGTTTCCTCTTCTGGTCCTCCAATTAGAATATCATCTATATATTGTAAAATTGTTACTTCAGGTGGGAGGATGATTGATTCTAGCTCTTTAGCTAACATGGCACCAGCAAGGGTGGGGCTATGTTTAAAATCTTGGGGTAAGTGATTAAAGGTGTATTGTATTCCACTCCAAGTAAAAGCAAACTTTGGTTTGTCTTGCTCTTGTACAAGAGCTCCCACCTATCAAAAGCAGCCTGGGGAGAAAACAGGGTGTGGTGCATCAGCTGGTGCGGCAGTTCGCACAGAAGGGCACCTCCTCGAAGGAGCATTCCACTGGTCGGACTTGAAGGACACACAATCCAGTCAAACGGGCACTGTTCTGTGACCATCTGCACAGATCAAGGGCACTCAAGGCAGAATGGTGGGCACTCATCTGAGAGCAAAGGCTGCAGCTCCGGCTGGGGGGCTCTGCACCATCTACCCCAGCGGTGGCCGATGCCTCCACCAAGACGGAGCTGCTGAAGGGAGAGGCTGCGGTGCAGACCTCAGACTGCAGGAGGTGCCTCGACCTTTCTCCTGGGGCAGGGAAAGGTGGCACACCTGTCTGCAAAAGGTGGAGGACCTCCTGCAGCAGGTGGCTGAGCTGCAGGACGTGGTGAGGCAGCTGCGTAGCATCAGGGAGGCTGAGAAGATAGATAGATAGATGGTTCCAAGCACAGTCTGCAGGGGATATGCAGCCCACAGCCAAACAACCAAAAACTCCTCCCACCGGGACACACAGAAGGGAGGGGGGGCAGTAATACAGAAGAAAGGAAGCTTGCATTGGCAAGGACCAGCAGGAAGAAGAGACTTCCCCCAAAGTCTGAGGTGCCCTTGCAGAACCACTTCGCTGCAGAATGAAGAGGAAAGACCAGTCACGTCAGGAGAGGTGCTGGAGCTGAGTAAGGCAGCCTGATCTGCTCCCTGTATAACAACCAGCACAACTAAGAAAAGACAACGGGTGATAGTAGCAGGTGACTCTCTCCTGAGAGGTAGAGAGGCACACATTTGCTGACCTTACAAAATCTCTCTAGAGAGGTGTGCTGCTTACTGGGGGCTCGAATCACAGAATCTTCATGGTTGGAAGGGACCTTTGAGATCATCGAGTCCAACCATACACACACACAAAAAACCCCGCAACAATCTCGCACACTAGAGCATGCCCTGAAGTGCCACGTCTACATGTTTCTTAAATACCTCCAGGGATGGCGACTCCACCACCTCCCTGGGCAGGCCGTTCCAGTGCCTGACCACCCTCTCAGTAAAGTCATTCTTCCTACTATCTAATCTAAACCTCCCCTGCCGCAACTTCAGACCATTTCCTCTGGTCCTGTCATTATTCCCTTGGGAGAAGAGGTCAACACCTACCTCTCTACAACTTCCTTTCAGGCAGTTGTAGAGGGCAATGAAGTCTCCCCTCAGCCTCCAAACTAAACATGCCCAGTTCCCTCAGCCTCTCCTCATATGACTTGTTCTCTAGACCCCTCACCAGCTTGGTGGCTCTCCTCTGGACACACTCCAGCACTTCAATGTCCTTCTTGTAGTGAGGGGCCCAGAACTGAACACAGTACTCAAGGTGAGGCCTCACCAGGGCCGAGTACAGCTGGCCACGCTATTCCTGATAAAGGCCAGGATGCCGTTGGCCACCTGGGCACAGTGCTGGCTCATGTTAAGCCGGCTGTCCAGGTCCTTTTCTGCTGGGCATCTTTCCAGCCACTCTTCCCCGAGCCTGTAGTGTTGCCTGGGGTTGTTGTGACCGAAATGCAGGACCCGGCACTTGACCCTATTAAACCTCATCCCATTGGCCTTGGCCCATTGATCCAACCTGTCCAGGTCCCTCTGTAGAGCTTTCCTACCCTCAAGCAGATCAACACTCCCACCTAGTTTGGTGTCATCTGCAAACTTACTGAGGGTGCACTCAATCCCCTCATCCAGATCATAGATAAAGATATTAAACAAGACTGGCCCCAAAACTGAGCCCTGAGGGACACCACTGGTGACTGGCCACCAACTGGATTTCACCCCATTAATCACAACTCTCTGGGCACAGCCATCCAGCCAGTTTTTTACCCAGTGAAGAGTACACTTGTCTATGCCATGATTCGCCAGCTTCTCCAGAACACTGTGGGGAACGGTGTCAAAGGCCAGGTCCAGGTAGAAAATGTCCACAGCCTTCCCCTCATCAAGGTCGGCGAGGCAGTGGCAGCGGCAGCACCGGCAGCACCGATGACAAGAACTGAGGTAAGCCCGAGGTGAGGGTTGGATCGCGCTGTACAGAGGGGTTTCCGAGCTCAGGGACCCCCCCACTCACAGCCCGAGCCCCAGCGGGAACCAGGAAGTCCGTGGCAACCAATCAGGCGCGGAGGGGGCATGTCACCAAAGGATGTCACCAAGAGACCACCAAGCCTGGTACAGTCCACTGACTGTTATCTGCTGCTGTTGTTTCATGTGGTGAACTCTCTGAAATTAACAGCATATTGTGCAGAAAACTGCTTGTTCTCAGAGTGATAAGGCCTGTGTTTATAGTTTGTGCCAAGGGATGGCGTGCAAAGAGGCTCTTGCTTATACTTATTGCTGTAACAACCAAGGTCAGCTCACTTTGTTATTTGCCCCATCGGAGGGTCAGAAGTGGAAAAGTGTAGAGGGGTCACGCCTGCAGGGAGGAGCAGACAGGACAGGTGAGTTTTTTACCTAGCAAAGAGTAGGTAAAAAAACAGCCAGTTTTTTACCTAGCAAAGAGTACTCCCATCCAAGCCATGGGCAGCCAGTTTCTCCAGGAGAATGCTGTGGGAAACGGTATCACAGGCTTTACTAAAGTCCAGGTAAACAACATCCACAGCCTTTCCCTCATCCACCAAGCGGGTCACTTTGTCATAGAAGGATATCAGGTTTGTCAAGCAGGACCTGCCCCTCATGAACCCGTGCTGGCTGGTCCTGATCGCCTGGTTGTCCTTCATGCGCCGCATAATGGCACTCAGGATGATCTGTTCCATGACCTTCCCCAGCACCAAGGTCAAACTGACAGGCCTGTAGTTCCCCAGATCCTGCTAGTGGCCCTTCTTGTGGACGGGCGTCACATTTGCTAGACATCAGTCAACTGGGACCTCCCCAGTTTTCCAGGACTGCTGGTAAATGATGGAAAGTGGCTCAGTGAACACTTCTGCCAGCTCCCTCAGTACCCTCAGGTGGATCCCATCCGGCCCCATAGACTTGTCTATGTCCAGATGCTGGAGCAGGTCCTTCACCATTTCCCTTTGGATTATGGGGGCTTCATTCTGCTCCCCACCCCTATCTGCTAGCTCAGGGGTCTGGGTACTTGGGGAACAACTGATTCTACTACTAAAGACTCTCTGGGCAGCCTGTTCCAGTGCTCTGCCACCCTCACAGGAAAGAAATTCCTCCTCATGTTTAGATGGGACTTCTTATGTTCAAGTTTGTCTAGGAATATCCATGTTCACTCTTTTTCTCCCCTCAGCTACTCTTATATTTTGCTCATAACCCAAGTCCTTCTTCATTCTCTGTCCTGATTCTTTCTCTGCCTTTCTTTCTATCATTTTTTGCTACTCTTTTTCACGTTGAATAAAATCAGTCACATGACTAGCCCTCTTGTGAACTCCATGGTACAATATATGTAAATATTATTGGGTATGAATGAGGTCAAAATATGTCCCTTAAGTTCACTCTTCACTCTTTATCACCCAAATTCATTGTGCATTGTTCCTCGACTTTGCTTCCTTTTTTCTGTTCTCACCTTTGGTCATTTATGCTTCCTTTTTTCCCTTTGTTAGCTTGTCTTATCCTTCAATTCCATGTTCTTGCTCATTTTCTTCTGTCATTTCCCACTTCTTTATACCCCCACCATAACTCTTTGTTGCCACCTTGCTTGTCATTCTTTCTCTGGTTTCAGTGGTGTAACTTGCAAGTAAGCAGGAGTCTGGTCCTGCAAAGATGTGGAGGCCTGGGGTGATTACTGTCAGGTGGCTGAATAGACAGCCTAATACACTTCTTTCAACAACTCTGTCCCACTGACCTGTTAATATAAAATAATACAGTGGGGCAAAAGTCTAGGACAGACAAACAAATTTGGTATAAAATGCCTTTTGTTGTGGTATGCTTTAATCTGAAAAATTATTACAGTGAGCTGCAAAAGCATAAATCCTACATAAACAGTGTCTATGATAGGGAGCTGTACTTGTGTAACTACAAGGATGTAGGACTCTCAAGCATTTTACTCCTTCCTGTTTTCTCTACTACTCTGTCACTAATTTGTTCCAGTCACTCATTAATACTCTTAATCCCCCCAAACCAATTTCACCTGACCAATTGTTTCTTTCATTCTAGCAGCTCAAAATCCAAAGTCTATTTTTTTTCTGCAGCTCTAACAATGATAAGCAGATGCTGATGGTATATGTCTTATACAACTTCCCTCCTCAAATTTTGTGTGGCAATTATCCTTAGAGACCTTTTCCTGTAAGCACAATGGAGAGGTGGGTATATTTTGTCACAAAAATTTCACAACTGGCTTGTGCTGACCAAGAAGAGAGGCTAGGACACAAAGTATAGAATTACAAGAGTAATTATTTATTCATGCACATGAGGTGTCCCATTCAAATTGGGGCACACCGAATGTGGTTTTACACAAGATTCTTATACCTTTCAAGTGTTCAGATACAACATGATTTGACCAATCACTACTTAACACACACATACTACTGTTTGAAGAGCAACTATAATTCTGTGGTGTCATCATCCATCTGCTGCTTTCTTGATCGAGATGTCCCTGGAGTCAGTCTTGCTACAGTTTGTTACTTATCTATGATGCCAGAAAAAGGGAGGTTTTCACAGAGGTGTTAGAGGGGCAAGGATGCTGGCATTATCTCGGTAGTCGAGGGGGTATCCTTTTGTCTTCAGCACCCAGGGTGCTGTCATTGTCCTCCTTGCAATGACCTGGAGACCTTTTGTCATGCTTACTTAACCATGACTATGCAGTATACAATGCAAACTATATATATGTCTCTAAATTGGAGAGATGTGGATTTGATGGATGGACCACTCGGTGGACCAGGAACTGGCTGGATGGTTGCACTCAAAGAGTTGCAGTCAATAGCTCAATGTCTAAGTGGCAACCAGTGACAAGTGGTGTTCCTCAGGGGTTGGTACTGGGACCAGAAATGTTTAACATCTTTGTCAGCGACATGGACAGTGGGATTGAGTACACCCTCAGCAAGTTTTCCAATGACACCAAGCTGTGTGGCGCAGTTGACACCCTGGAGGGAAGGGATGCCATCCAGAGGGACCTAGACAGGCTTGAGAGGTGGGCCCATGCCAATCTCTTGAAGTTCAACCAGGTGAAAGGTCCTGCACCTGGGTTGGGGCAATCCCAAGCACAAACACAGGTTGGGCGGAGAATGGCTGGAGAGCAGCCCTGAGGAGAAGGACTTGGGGGTGTTGGTGGACAAGAAGCTCAACATGAGCTGGCAATGTGCGCTTGCGACCCAGAAAGCCCCCCTCATCCTGGGCTGCATCAAAAGCAGCGTGGCCAGCATGGCGAGAGGGGGGGATTCTGCCCCTCTACTCTGCTCTGGTGACACCCTACCTGGAGTACTGTGTCCAGCTCTGGGGCCCTGTTCAGTTCATCCTGCTTGTTTCTCATACTGTGTTGTTGTACAAGCATTTCAGATATGCTCCTGAGACCTGCGTGCTCCCAGGAGCAGTGCAAATGTTCCCACTAGTGTTGCCACCCTCAGGTGGTGCCACGCCAACCCTTGGCTTATCTTCAGCTCTCCTGTTGGTATCCCCTTCCCCCATGGATCTTAGTTTAAAGCTCTGTCAATTAGTCCCGCCAGCTTACGCCCAAAGATGCGTTCTCCCCATTGGGACAGGTGGATCTTGTCAGGCCCCAGCATACCTTGTCTCTCGAAGGCTCTTCCATCTTTATAAAACCCAAAGTTCTGGCGGAGGCACCAGTCCTGTAGCCAGGTATTGGTCTTGCACACACCTGTTTCTTCCAGTGTCTCTCCCCATTACTGGGAGGATTGAGGAAAACACTACCTGTGCTCCCAAATTTTTTAGCATTCTTCCCAGGGATCTGAAATCTGTTTTGATTGACCTCAGACTTTTTGTTGCGACATCATTAGTAGTCATGTGAAAGAAAGAGCAGGAATGGATATTAGTCTGAAGGTTGTACTAAGCTCTTCAGTCTTGTGGTGACGTCACTAATTCGGGCCTCAGGTAGGCAGCAAACTTCCCTGAAAAGAGGGTCTGGTCTGCAACTAACAGAGGTATAAAGTATTTCACATCTGAAAAGAAGACTAAGAAAATAATAGTGATGTATTCTTCAACAGCAAAGGTCTTGCCATTTTCAAAGAGAGTCTTTACACAATGAATGGATATGAGAAATTTTGTAAAAGCAGCAAGTAAACATATGTTAAATTTTCATATTTATATACTTGTTGACATCGTAAGACATCCTATGCTAATCAACTTATGTGAAGTCTGTAGTAATTTTTGATAAAGACAGGCCATAGGCCAGGATTCCCCCCTCTCCAGGGCAAATAAATTAAACACATAGTGGCAGTGAGAAACAAAAATACAAACATTAAAGCACCTTTACTACCCCCTTTCCCAGGCTCCACTCCAGACTTGACTCCTCTCCTCCCTCCTCTTATAATCGTCACAGGTTACACACAATCCCTTCAGGGAGCCATAAGCCGTGCAAAGCAGGGGTTTACAGTCAGTACATAGCAGTTTCTCTTTGCACTCCATTATTCTTACACTTTTTCTCCGCTCCAGTGTGGGTCCTCCAAGGGCTGCAGGTAAGTACATGCACAGGATGTGTACAGGTTGATGATCAGGTGGCCGAGTTGCAAGAAACAGTTAAAAAGCTGCACAGTATCAGAGGAGCTGAGATGGAGATAGGTGGTTTCACAACCATGTTCCTGTAGTGGATACCACTGAGAATGAGGCACCTTGGGCCCTGGTGAACCACAAAAGTAGGACTCTGCTTCTGTCTCCACCCTCCAGCATTACAACCAAAACCAGGTATGAAGCTTGAACAGCTGCAGACACCCGCAAGCAAGGTCTGCTAGGAGAAACTGTACCAGCAGCACACAGTCGATAACGTAAAAAATAACAAGTGCTAGTAGCGGGTGACTATTAAAGGGCACTGAGGTGCCCATCTGCTGGCCTGACAGGGAATCATGTAAGGTATGCTGCCTTCTGGGAGCTAAGGTCTGAGATGTTGCCAAGAGGGTGCCACAACTTGTCAAGGGCACAGACTACTATCTGCTGTTACTCTTTCATGTGGGCATGAAAGACACTGCAAGCCAGAACCCGGGCAGAATCAAAGACAACTATAAAGCCCTGGGGGTGCAAGCAATAAGTACTGGTGCCCGAGTCATCTTTTCTTCCATTTTACCAATTAGAGAAAAGGGAGCAGCCAGAAATGGACGGATAATGCAAATCAACTTCTGGGTTTGTGGCTGGTGCTGTTGTGAGGGTTTTCGCTTTTATGACAACAGGACATTCTTCGATGACTATAGCCTGCTAGGGAGGGATGGGATTCACCTGTCTAGAAGAGGCAAGGGAATCTTTGGCAGCAGGCTCGCCAACTTGGTGAGGTGGACTTTAAACTGAAGGACTTGGGGGGTGGGGTCCAAAGTGGCAATGCTCACACCATTGCATCCGACTGGGGAATAAGCCAGGCCAACCAGAACAGTGACAAATGTCCCTTAGCTGCCTCCCAAGATGTGAACCAGAAGACCAACCACCTCAAGTGTATGTATACCAATGCACACAGCCTGGAGAACAAACAGGAGGAACTGGAGCTCTGCGCCCAGTCAGACAGTTATGATATCGTAGGAATAACTGAAACATGGTGGGACAACTCACATGACTGGAGGATCATGATGGATGGCTATAGGCTGTTTCATAAAGACAGGCAAGGAAGAAGAGGAGGAGGAGTCGCGCTCTATGTTAAGGAGAACCTTGAATGTATAGATGTCAACTACAGTGATTGTGGAAGCCCTGTCGAATGCCTCTGGGTCAAGATAAGAGGGGTTGTCTCCAAGGGGGATCTTACAGTAAGCATCTGCTACTGACCTCCAAACCAAGACAATAAGGCCAATGAAGCAATATTTGGCTCACTTAAGCAAGCTTCGGGTCAACAGAACCTGGTTCTTATGGGTGACTTCAACTACCCAGACATTCATTGGAAGAACAATACAGCAGCTCACACGTCATCCATCAAGTTCCTGGAATGCGTAAAGGACTGCTTCGTCATACAAATGTTAGATGTGCCAATGTGTCGTGGTTTAGCCTCAGACGGCAACAAAGGACCACGTGTCAGCCGCTCGCTCAGATCGGGCCCTCCCCCCGCCAGTGCGGCCGGGAGGGGAGAATCGGAGGAAAAAGGCAAAAAACTCGTGGGTTGAGACAAAGGCAATTTAACAGAACAGCAAGGGGAGCAAGCAACAACAACAATAATAACACCGACAGAGGAATACACAGCCACGAGTACGATACCACTGCTTGCCGATCGCACCCGGGACGCCCCCGACCGCTCCGCTCCCTTGGGGGATGACTTCCTGCCCCTCCCCTTCCCCAGCTAGCTCCTGTTACCCCCTGGGCATGGCTCACATGGGATGGAATACCTGTGTCCCTGCTAGGTCCTGGGGAGAATTAACCCTATCCCCGCCAGACCCAGGACATCATCCACCCCTTATTCCATACCATTTCATGCCATGCCCAGATCTTACAGTTTCCAATTAAATACTATCAGTTTCCCCTGACATACATATATATATATATACACATATGTGTATCTCCATACAGGCGTAATGTCCTTAGTCTGTGGGCCATCACTCTAAAATGTCCGTTGAGTTCATTTAGTCCATGACTTCGAGCTCCATCTGTTAGAACAGTCCCTCAGGGCATGCAAGATGGCGTGTGTGGAGCTGGACTGTCGCATGCTGTATTCTTGGGGCTTGTGGCTGATGTATCCGGTGCGGCTCATGTCCATGGTCCATGGGTTGAAGATGTTGATCTCAATGAAGTTGCTGGACGCCAGCTGCTGAGGTCAGTTCTGGTCCCTTTGCTGCTGCACTTTACTTGGTTTTTCATCAGAGTCCATTTGTCATTAGTTTGGGTGATTCTTACTATAGTACAACCAATAGCAGTTACAGAAATGAGATGTACAGTGGCAGGGTCATTTAGCAATTAACATCATAGTTTCATTCACTGGCTATTCTCGCCCAAAATCAGGTCCCCGTGTGGTACACATCGAACTTCCCCATCCTTCTGCATCACCCACCAAGTGCACCCAGGTCCTTGAGCAAAGGCAATCCCACGGACGGGTTTGCCTTTGCCTGAGGCAGGACTAACCCAGACTGTCTTCCCTAACATATTCTTCATGTGCACTACGGGGACTTTATCTCCCTCCACAGTACGTGGAGGTTTTGATTGGGCAGGGCCAGCTCGGTTGGTAGACCCCCTGGTGTTAACTAGCCAGGTAGCCTTTGCTAAATGTGTATCCCAATTTTTTAAAGTTCCACCACCCATTGCTCTCAGTGCAGTTTTTAACAGTCCATTGTACCGTTCTATCTTCCCAGAGGCTGGTGCATGATAAGGGATGTGATAGACCCATTCAATACCATGCTCTTTGGCCCAGGTGTCAATGAGGCTGTTTCGGAAATGAGTCCCGTTGTCCGACTCAATTCTCTCTGGGGTGCCATGTCGCCACAGGACTTGTTTTTCAAGGCCCAGGATGGTGTTCCGGGCGGTGGCATGGGGCACAGGATATGTTTCCAACCATCCAGTGGTTGCTTCCACCATTGTGAGCACATGGCGCTTGCCTTGACGGGTTTGTGGGAGTGTAATATAATCGATCTGCCAGGCCTCCCCATATTTGTATTTCAGCCATCGTCCTCCATACCAAAGAGGCTTTAATCGCTTGGCTTGCTTGATTGCAGCACATGTCTCACATTCGTGGATGACCTGTGCAATAGTGTCCATGGTCAAATCCACCCCTCGGTCACGAGCCCATCTATATGTAGCGTCTCTTCCTTGATGGCCTGAGGAGTCATGGGCCCATCGAGCTATGAATAATTCCCCCTTATGTTGCCAGTCCAGATCCACCTCGGCCACTTCAATCTTAGCAGCCTGATCCACTTGCTGGTTGTTCTGATGTTCCTCAGTGGCCCGGCTCTTGGGTACATGGGCATCATCTTTGTTGCTAAAGAATAGCCATGAGCAGGTAGAAAGCTTGTGGGTAGGAATTAGAGATCGGGACAACAAAGGGAACCTTGTGGTAGGAGTCTACTACAGGCCTCCTGACCAGGCAGAGCCTGTCGATGATGCCTTCTTACTCCAGCTGGAAGAGGCATCACGATCACAGGCTCTCATCCTGCTGGGTGACTTTAACCACCCTGACATCTGTTGGAAAAGCAACACGGCTGGCTGCAGGCACTCCAGGAAGCTTCTAGAGTGCCTAGACGACAACTTCTTGAGACAAGAAATCACCAGCCCTACTCGAGGAGATGCATTGTTGGACTTGTTGGTCACAAATGCAAGTGAGGCCATCAGGGATATCAAAGTTGAAGGCAGTCTGGGCTGCAGTGATCATGCTCTAGTGCAGTTCACTCTCTTAAGAAGTTTGAAGCCCAAGAGGAACACCGTCAGGACGCTAAATTTTAAGAAAGCGAACTTCCAACTCTTCAAGGAGTTAGTAAATAGGACCCCATGGGAAACTGCCCTTAGGGACAAGGGAGCAGAACAAAGCTGGCAGATCTTTAAGGATGCTCTCCATAGAGCACAAAAGATCTCAATCCCAGCATGTAGGAAATTGGGTAAGGAAGGCAAGAAACCACCATGGTTGAGCCGGGACCTGCTGGTCAAACTAAGGGGTAAGATGGGGCTACACGGGAAATGGAAGAAGGGACAGGCAACCTGGGAAGAGTATAGGGATGTTGCCCGGCTGTGTAGGAATGAGGTCAGGGAGGCCAAGGCACAGCTAGAATTGGACTTGGCAAGGGACATAAAGAAAAACAAGAAAGGCTTCTACAGGTACATTAACCAGAAAAGGAAGGTTAAAGAAAATGTACCCCCCCTAATGAGCAGCAATGGGGAACTTGTATCAATGGAGGAAGAGAAGGCGGAAGTTCTCAATAATTTTTTTGCCTCAGTCTTCACTGGCAACCCCTCTCCTCCTAGCTCTTGTGTTGATGGCCCACAAGTTGAGGATCCAGGTGACAAAGTCCATCCCACTATAACTGAAGGCATGGTACGTGATCACCTAAGGAATCTAAAGATATACAAGTCCATGGGACCTGATGAAATCCATCCCAGAGTCCTGAAGGAACTGGCTGATGAAGTTGCAAAACCACTTTCCATGATATTCGAAAAGTCATGGCAGTCAGGTGAAGTCCCTGCAGACTGGAAGAAAGGAAACATCACACCTATTTTTAAAAAGGGAAGAAAGGAGGACCCTGGGAACTACCGACCTGTCAGCCTCACCTCTGTGCCTGGGAAGATCATGGAACAGATCCTTCTGGATGCCATGCTTGGGCACATGGAGGACAGGGGGATGATTCAGGACAGCCAACATGGCTTTACTAGGGGCAAGTCCTGCCTGACTAACCTAGTGGCCTTCTATGATAAAGTGACTAGGTCAGTAGACAAGGGGCGACCTATGGATGTAATCTATCTGGACTTCTGTAAGGCCTTTGACACAGTTCCTCACAACATTCTACTTGCCAAATTGGGGGGATACGGATTTGATGGGTGGACGGTTCGGTGGATAAGGAATTGGCTGAATGGTCGCACCCAGAGGGTGGTACTCAATGGCTTTAAGTCCAGATGGAGAGCAGTGACAAGTGGTGTCCCTCAAGGGTCCGTTCTGGGACCAGTACTGTTTAACATTTTTATCAAAGACATAGACAGAGGGATTGAGAGCACCATCAGCAAGTTTGCAGATGACACCAAGCTGTGTGGTGTTGTCGATACACCGGAGAGACGGGATGTCATTCAGAGGGACCTGGACAGGCTGGAGAGGTGGGCCCAGATGAACCTCATGAGGTTCAACAAAAGCAAGTGCAGGATTCTGCACCTGGGAAGAAACAATCCTCAGTATAAATACAGACTGGGGGATGAGGTATTAGAAAACAGCCCTGAGGAAAGGGACTTGGGGGTGCTGATGGACGAGAAGCTGGACATGAGCAGGCAATGTGCTCTCGCAGCCCAAAAGGCCAATCACATCCTGGGCTGCATCAAAAGAAGTGTTGCCAGCAGATCCAGAGAGGTGATTCTGCCACTTTACTCTGCTCTGGTGAGACCTCACCTGGAGTACTGTGTGCAGGTCTGGAGCCCTCAATATAGAAAGGACATGGACCTGATGGAGCGGGTCCAGAGGAGGGCCACCAAAATGATCAGGGGGCTGGAGCACCTCTCCTATGAGGACAGACTGAGGGAGCTGGGGTTGTTTAGCTTGGAGAAAAGGAGGCTCCGGGGAGACTTCATAGCCGCCTTCCAGTACCTGAGGGGGGCCTACAGGAAGGCTGGGGAGGGTCTGTTTACAAAGGCCTGCAGCGACAGGACGAGGGGCAATGGTTTTAAGCTGGAGAAGGGGAGATTTAGATTGGATATTAGGAAAAAATTCTTTACCATGAGGGTGGTGGAACACTGGAACAGGTTGCCCAGGGAGGTGGTTGAGGCCCCTTCCCTTGAGATATTCAAGGTGAAGCTCGACGAGGCCCTGGGCAACCTGGTCTAGTTGGGGGTGTCCCTGCTGACTGCGGGGAGGTCGGACTAGATGACCTTTGGAGGTCCCTTCCGGCCTGGACCAATCTATGAATCTATGAATCTACATGACGTACTTTCACAACCAGATTCTCTACCCGGGCAGCAATATCCTGCCACAATTCAGCAGCCCAGATAGGTTTGCCTCTGCACTGCCAATTGCTCTGCTTCCACTGCCGTAACCACCCCCACAAGGCATTTGCCACCATCCATGAATCGGTGTAGAGAGA
Organism: Numenius arquata; assembly: GCF_964106895.1. Taxonomy (NCBI): domain Eukaryota; kingdom Metazoa; phylum Chordata; class Aves; order Charadriiformes; family Scolopacidae; genus Numenius; species Numenius arquata. The sequence continues at coordinate 34,952,984 of NC_133615.1, forward strand.
AAGTACTGGCCATTTTTCCCACTCGGCAATGTCCAAAGCCAGCTGAATTGCTTTCACCTCTGCAAACTGGCTTGATTCACCTTGTCCTTCAGTGGCTTCTGCAACTCGTCTTGTAGGACTCCACACGGCAGCCTTCCACTTTCTATGCTTTCCCACAATCCGGCAGGACCCATCAGTGAACAGGGCATATCTCTTCTCATTTTCTGATAGTTCATTATACGGTGGAGCCTCTTCTGCACGCATCACCTCCTCCTCCGGTGACATTCCAAAATCCTTGCCTTCTGGCCAGTCCATAATCACCTCTAGAATTCCTGGGCGACTGGGGTTTCCCATTCGAGTTCGCTGCGTGATCAATGCAATCCACTTACTCCATGTAGCATCCGTTGCATGATGTGTAGCAGGGACCCTTTCTTTGAACATCCAACCCAGCACCGGCAGCCGAGGTGCCAAGAGGAGCTGTGCTTCCGTACCAACCACTTCCGAAGCAGCTCGAACCCCTTCATATGCTGCCAGTATCTCCTTTTCTGTTGGAGTATAGCGGGCTTCAGATCCTCTGTATGCCCGACTCCAAAACCCTAGGGGTCGACCGCGTGTCTCCCCTGGTGCTTTCTGCCAGAGGCTCCAAGTAGGGCCGTTCTCCCCAGCTGCGGTGTAGAGCACGTTTTTAACATCTTGTCCTGCCCGGACTGGCCCCAGAGCTACTGCATGGACTATTTCCTGTTTAATTTGTTCAAAAGCTTGTCGCTGCTCAGGACCCCATTTAAAATCGTTCTTCTTCCGGGTTACTTGATGCAGAGGGCTCACAATCAGACTGTAATCTGGGATATGCATCCTCCAAAAACCCACAATGCCCAGGAAAGCTTGTGCTTCCTTTTTACTAGTTGGTGGAGACATAGCTGTGATTTTATTGATCACGTCCATTGGGATCTGACGGCGTCCATCTTGCCATTTTACTCCTAAAAACTGGATCTCCTGTGCAGGTCCCTTGACCTTACTTCGTCTTATGGCAAAACCAGCTTTCAGAAGGATTTGAATTATTTTATTCCCCTTCTCAAAAACTTCTTCTGCTGTGTTGCCCCATACAATGATGTTGTCAATGTACTGCAGATGTTCCGGAGCTTCACCCTGTTCCAGTGCAGTCTGGATCAGTCCATGGCAAATGGTGGGGCTATGTTTCCACCCCTGGGGCAGCTGGTTCCAGGTGTACTGGACACCTCTCCAAGTGAAAGCGAACTGTGATCTGCACTCTGCTGCCAGAGGGATTGAGAAAAATGCATTAGCGATATCAATTGTGGCATACCATTTGGCTGCCTTGGACTCCAGTTCGTATTGAAGTTCTAACATGTCCGGCACGGCAGCACTCAGCGGTGGAGTGACTTCATTAAGGCCACGATAGTCCACAGTTAGCCTCCACTCTCCATTAGATTTCTGCACTGGCCATATGGGACTGTTAAAGGGCGAGCGAGTCTTGCTGATCACTCCTTGAATCTCTAGTTGACGAATCAGCTTGTGGATGGGGATCAGAGAATCTCGGTTAGTTCGATACTGCCGCCGATGAACTGTTGTGGTAGCAATTGGCACCTGTTGTTCTTCGACCCTCAACAACCCCACAACAGAAGGGTCCTCTGAGAGACCAGGCAAGGTAGACAACTGTTTAACTTCTTCCGCCTCCAAGGCAGCTATGCCAAAAGCCCACCGGTACCCTTTTGGGTCCTTAAAATACCCTCTCCTGAGATAATCTATACCAAGGATGCATGGAGCATCTGGACCAGTCACAATGGGATGCTTTTGCCACTCATTCCCTGTTAGGCTCACTTCAGCCTCCAGTACAGTCAATTCTTGGGATCCCCCTGTCACTCCAGAAATACAAATGGGTTCTGTCCCTCTATAGCTTGATGGTATTAGGGTACACTGTGCGCCTGTGTCCACTAGAGCCTTATACTCCTGTGGCTCTGATGTGCCAGGCCATCGAATCCACACTGTCCAATAAACTCGGTTGTCCCTTTCCCCCACCTGGCTGGAGGCAGGGCCCCTCTAATACTGGTCATAGTATCCATTACTCACCTCTTGCAGAAATGCTCTGGAAGTTCCTCCAAGGGGATCAGAAGTAGGCTCAGGCCTTCTGTTCTGTCTGGGGAACTGCACATTGGAAACCGGGGCAACACTTTTCCTGGGGAGATCCGCTTTTGTGGTTGTTCTTCCTTGCAATTCCTGTACCCGTGCCCGTAGGATTGAAGTAGGTTGTCCATCCCACTTCCTCATGTCCTCTCCGTGCTCACGCAAGCAGAACCACAGGGTGCTTTGTGGGGTGTACTCCCTGTATTCTCTATCTTGAGTGGAAAAACGTCTGTTCCTAACAGCTGAGATACTGGCTCGTACAGGTGGGGAGGACATATTCTCTTCAAGTTGCTGGACCTTCCGGGACAGTTTCTCCACAGCTGAGACGAGGGGAGAAGAGAGATTTTCTTCATATTGCCCAAGTCGGGCAGCCACCTCATCCACCGTTGGTCCCTCTTCGCCTTTCCATTCCATCACTGCTAATGAGTTGGCATATGATGATGGTGCGCTCCGTACAAACTTCCGCCACATGGACCTTGTGCATTGGATCTCATCAGGATCTGTGGGAAACTGGGCATTGTCCAGGTCATAATAAATCATCTCCCACACGGCTAATTCTCTCAGGTACTGAATACCTCTTTCCATGGTGGTCCACTTGCTCGGATGACCTACAACATCTTCACTGAAGGGATACCTTTCCCTCACGCCTGACAGGAGTCGCCTCCAGAGGCTGAGAGCTTGTGTCATTTTCCCAATTGCCTTGTCAATGTCCCCCTCTCTAGACAGAGATCCCAGCTGCCTGGCTTCCCTACCCTCCAATTCCAAGCTACCGGCTCCGTTGTCCCAGCACCAGAGCAGCCAGGTGACAATGTGCTCACCTGGAAGTCAGCTGAAATCTTTTCGCATGTCCCGCAGCTCACTCAGGGACAGGGATCGAGTGATTATCTCTGGTTCTGCCTCCTCCTCTTGTTCTCGTGACAACCCTGGATCATCGTCATCCTTCGCTGAGCGAACTGATTTCTTGGTGTATTTCTTCTTCTGGATAGGGGCAACTGATACGGGCACAGGTTGGTTTTCTGGTTCAGTTGCAGTGCCTGCCACTGGGGTTGGAGTAGCCGCAGTGCCTGCCCCTGGGGCTGGAGCAGCCACTGCGCCCGCCGCAGGGGCCGGAGCAGCCACCGTGCCTGCCGCAGGGCCTGGAGTAGCCACACTGCCTGTCGGCCTGGTTTCCATCTCTTCCTCCTGAGGATGCTGCGCAACATTGAGCAATGCTTGGTAGATACTGGCCAGGGCCCAGCACAATGCAGTGAGTTGTGCCTCTCTGGAATAGCCACAGCATTTTTCTTTCAAATATTCTATCACTTTATCAGGGTTCTGTAATTGTTCGGTGGTGAAATCCCAGACCATTGGAGGTGAAAAACTCTCTAGATACCTGCCCATGTTCTCCCACATGCCATGCCATCCATGACTCTCCAGCCTTGGGGCAGATCTCGGGGTGGTAGTCTTAAATAGTTGCTTAACTCTAAACAAAAACTGAAAAACATTCAGGAGACCTAGCAATAGGACCAAGCTGGTCTGCGTGTCCCAAGAGTATTCAAAATTCTCAAAAACTGGCATATCCAGCACAAAAGAGAAAAGGGAGGTGAAAGAGCTGGGAAAAGTATCCCCCCCTGCTTCCCCCATAGACTCAGTGTATTTATTAATAAATTCCCCGAGATATGGGCAGGAAAACAGTGCCAAATAAACAACCCAACATAACCATCTGAACAGTGATGCTATCATATCATAAGTTGATATCGCACAGGACAGCAAAATTATAATCCTGACCCCTCTCCCAGAAGTGATAATCATCATCACGGGGAGTACATAGAGCATGTAAGAGTTTACATAACACAGCCATGAAAACAAACGAAGCAACATTGTCCCCAGTAAATAATACAATAAATACCGATAACAAATTCCTTTTAGCACGCTCTGGTCAGATCTGTCTTTATCTCAACCCTCCGAGTTGCCCCACGTTGGGCGCCAAAAAGGACTGTCGTGGTTTAGCCTCAGACGGCAACAAAGGACCACGTGGCAGCCGCTCGCTCAGATCGGGCCCACCCCCCGCCAGCGCGGCCGGGAGGGGAGAATCGGAGGAAAAAGGCAAAAAACTCGTGGGTTGAGACAAAGGCAATTTAACAGAACAGCAAGGGGAGCAAGAAACAACAACAATAATAACACCGACAGAGGAATACACAGCCACGAGTACGATACCACCGCTTGCCGATCGCACCCGGGACGCCCCCGACCGCTCCGCTCCCCTGGGGGATGACTTCCTGCCCCTCCCCTTCCCCGGCTAGCTCCTGTTACCCCCTGGGCATGGCTCACATGGGATGGAATACCTGTGTCCCTGCTAGGTCCTGGGGAGAATTAACCCTATCCCCGCCAGACCCAGGACAGCCAACCAGGAATGAGGCCCTGCTGAACTTGCTAGTCACAAACCAAGAAAACCTGCTTTGTAATATCGCAATTAGTGATAGCCTTGGTTGCAGTGATCTCAGTTTTGCGGACTTTGGGATCCTGCTGAGCACACTGAAAGTTAGTACTAAGACAAAGGTTTTGGATTTTAGAAGAGCCAACTTCAGGAAGACATGAATAGTCTGGAAGAGCAGGCTAAGAAGAACCTTATGAAGTTCAACAAGGACAAGTGCAAGGTCTTGCACCTAGGAAAAAATAATCCAGGAGTGCAGCACATGTCCTCCCTGTCCCTCAGAACACTGCAAGAGTGTTGATCTGATTGAGGGTAGAAAGGCTCTACAGAGGGATCTGGACAGGTTGGATCAATTGACCAAGGCCAATGGGATGAGGTTTAATAAGGCTAAGTGCCGGGTCCTGCATTTTGGTCAAAACAACCCCAGGCAACGCTACAGGCTCAGGGAAGAGTGGCTGGAAAGATGCCCAGCAGAAAAGGACCTGGGGGTGTTGGTGGACAGCCGGCTTAACATGAGCCAGCAGTGTGCCCAGGTGGCCAACAGCATCCTGGCCTGTATCAGGAATAGCGTGGCCAGCAGGAGTAGGGAAGTGATTGTGCCTCTGTACTCAGCACTGGTGAGGCCTCACCTCGAGTGCTGTGTTCATTTCTGGGCCCCTCACTACAATAGGGACATTGAAGTGCTGGAGCGTGTCCAGAGGAGAGCCACCAAGCTGGTGAGGGGTCTAGAGAACAAGTCATATGAGGAGAGGCTGAGGGAACTGGGCATGTTTAGTTTGGAGAAGAGGAGGCTGAGGGGGGGACCTCATTGCCCTCTACAACTACCTGAAAGGAGGTTGTAGAGAGGTGGGTGTTGGCCTCTTCTCCCAAGTGAATAATGACAGGACCAGAGGAAATGGTCTGAAGTTGTGGCAGGGGATGTTTAGATTGGATATTAGGAAGAATTACTTTAGTGAGAGAGTGGTCAGGCACTGGAACAGCCTGCCCAGGGAGGTGGTGGAGTCACCATCCCTGGAGGTATTTAAGAAACGTGTAGACATGGCACTTCAGGGCATGCTCTAGTGGCCGAGATTGTAGAGGTTTTTTGTGTGTGTGTATGGTTGGACTCTGTGACCTCAGAGGTCCTTTCCAACCATGACCATTCTGTGATTCTGTGATTTCTTCTGGCACAAAACAGATACTGGACCTACCTCAGTAGCCGCCATGGTGAGTTGGCTTGTGTGTACCACAAATGGCAGAGCACAGTTCCATTGGCCCATCTCCTTCTCAGACTCTCGGATGCTCCTCAGTCTGCCCACCTTCTGAAGCTCAGCCACATGGTAGAGCAGTTCATCTACCTGGGCGTACCTCCCACAAGTATGCTTGCTATCGCCCTCCATCTCTGGGAGTAGCCCTCCCCCCCGCCTCATACCATTGAGCCAGAAACCTGGCTGGTCACATGCTCTGACAGGAGCTCTGTCCTTGTGGCTGCATTGGTCCTACTGGGTGCTAGAAGCTCAGGAGAAGCAGAGGACATGGATTTTTGCTGGGTGGTCACCATGCTGCCACATGCCTCCCCGCTGTCATGCACCTCACCTGCCCACTGGGACATATATATATATATATATGTATATATTCTTCCATTGTAACTAGCTTACTTTTTCCTCATCTGCATGTTCATTGATCCCCCCCGCCGAAGCACCCTGCTTTTTTTAATTGTGCAGAATAGGACATTAGGGCATTGTTTGCATAATGAGTAGCTCTTTGATAATTTGCTATTTTTTTGTGATTCAGTATGTGCATTATGGCTTATTTGCTGTTTCATACTACTACTATTCCTAGAAGAAGAATATATTTTTCTTTGGTGCCCAACACCATGGTATCTGAGTTTCATAAACAATTAAACAATTAAAAGTATGCTTCAGGCTACTCCTGTCTGCCTGCCAGTTTTAAAAATGTCAATACGATACAGAAATATGAAAGACAAAAATATTCTGATTATTGGGTGTCCGATTGGAGGCCTTAATTCTTTTAGAGCATTATATAAACCACTAATATGTATATACGACTTCCATGATCTCTTTTGCCATTTTATCAAGTTGGGTATGCAGAAAATGAGGAACAGAAAATTATTCATCCTCTGTGCAAAATTTGTTTGTTTGGATTTTTTTTATGATTTACCCACTATACAGAGCAATCCTGTGGCACATGTAGAGATGGAATCTAATTTTCAGGTTGTTTCAGAAAGAACTATGTGTCAGTCTCCTCTATTCTCAAGTCTGTCGTCTATTTCTCAGTTCATGCCTTTCACCTGGTACAGCAAACAGCTTCTTCCACAAACAACGTCCTTTGCAGTAGATCTGTGATTCATTCAGAGAAAGATGGAAACAAATAGTTCTGTGAGCTACAGAACTCACTAAGCTTGATATCCTAAGTAGTTATCTTGTTGAGCTCATGTGGCAGTGTTTCCATGAAAGAAAACAGCTGAAGCAGCTTGTAGAAACTAAATATTTTTGAGACTGCTGTCTTTCTGTGTTATAGTTTGAGAGAACCCATAAAAATCTGTTGTCGTTAGACAATTATTCTATCACCCGATGACCCCTCCTGTCCTGGATCTGGCGGGGATAGGGTTAATTCTCCCCAGGACCTAGCAGGGACACAGGTATTCCATCCCATGTGAGCCATGCCCAGGGGGTAACAGGAGCTAGTCAGGGAAGGGGAGGGGCAGGGGAGGGGCAGGAAGTCGGGGGGCGGGGGGGAAGAGGAAGTCATCCCCCAGGGGAGCGGAGCGGTCGGGGGCGTCCCGGGTGCGATCGGCAAGCGGTGGTATCGTACTCGTGGCTGTGTATTCCTCTGTCGGTGTTATTATTGTTGTTGTTGCTTGCTCCCCTTGCTGTTCTGTTAAATTGCCTTTGTCTCAACCCACGAGTTTTTTGCCTTTTTCCTCCGATTCTCCCCTCCCGGCCGCGCTGGCGGGGGGTGGGCCCGATCTGAGCGAGCGGCTGCCACGTGGTCCTTTGTTGCCGTCTGAGGCTAAACCACGACAGTCCTTTTTGGCGCCCAACGTGGGGCAACTCGGAGGGTTGAGATAAAGACAGATCTGACCAGAGCGTGCTAAAAGGAATTTGTTATCGGTATTTATTGTATTATTTACTGGGGACAATGTTGCTTCGTTTGTTTTCATGGCTGTGTTATGTAAACTCTTACATGCTCTATGTACTCCCCGTGATGATGATTATCACTTCTGGGAGAGGGGTCAGGATTATAATTTTGCTGTCCTGTGCGATATCAACTTATGATATGATAGCATCACTGTTCAGATGGTTATGTTGGGTTGTTTATTTGGCACTGTTTTCCTGCCCATATCTCGGGGAATTTATTAATAAATACACTGAGTCTATGGGGGAAGCAGGGGGGGATACTTTTCCCAGCTCTTTCACCTCCCTTTTCTCTTTTGTGCTGGATATGCCAGTTTTTGAGAATTTTGAATACTCTTGGGACACGCAGACCAGCTTGGTCCTATTGCTAGGTCTCCTGAATGTTTTTCAGTTTTTGTTTAGAGTTAAGCAACTATTTAAGACTACCACCCCGAGATCTGCCCCAAGGCTGGAGAGTCATGGATGGCATGGCATGTGGGAGAACATGGGCAGGTATCTAGAGAGTTTTTCACCTCCAATGGTCTGGGATTTCACCACCGAACAATTACAGAACCCTGATAAAGTGATAGAATATTTGAAAGAAAAATGCTGTGGCTATTCCAGAGAGGCACAACTCACTGCATTGTGCTGGGCCCTGGCCAGTATCTACCAAGCATTGCTCAATGTTGCGCAGCATCCTCAGGAGGAAGAGATGGAAACCAGGCCGACAGGCAGTGTGGCTACTCCAGGCCCTGCGGCAGGCACGGTGGCTGCTCCGGCCCCTGCGGCGGGCGCAGTGGCTGCTCCAGCCCCAGGGGCAGGCACTGCGGCTACTCCAACCCCAGTGGCAGGCACTGCAACTGAACCAGAAAACCAACCTGTGCCCGTATCAGTTGCCCCTATCCAGAAGAAGAAATACACCAAGAAATCAGTTCGCTCAGCGAAGGATGACGATGATCCAGGGTTGTCACGAGAACAAGAGGAGGAGGCAGAACCAGAGATAATCACTCGATCCCTGTCCCTGAGTGAGCTGCGGGACATGCGAAAAGATTTCAGCTGACTTCCAGGTGAGCACATTGTCACCTGGCTGCTCTGGTGCTGGGACAACGGAGCCGGTAGCTTGGAATTGGAGGGTAGGGAAGCCAGGCAGCTGGGATCTCTGTCTAGAGAGGGGGACATTGACAAGGCAATTGGGAAAATGACACAAGCTCTCAGCCTCTGGAGGCGACTCCTGTCAGGCGTGAGGGAAAGGTATCCCTTCAGTGAAGATGTTGTAGGTCATCCGAGCAAGTGGACCACCATGGAAAGAGGTATTCAGTACCTGAGAGAATTAGCCGTGTGGGAGATGATTTATTATGACCTGGACAATGCCCAGTTTCCCACAGATCCTGATGAGATCCAATGCACAAGGTCCATGTGGCGGAAGTTTGTACGGAGCGCACCATCATCATATGCCAACTCATTAGCAGTGATGGAATGGAAAGGCGAAGAGGGACCAACGGTGGATGAGGTGGCTGCCCGACTTGGGCAATATGAAGAAAATCTCTCTTCTCCCCTCGTCTCAGCTGTGGAGAAACTGTCCCGGAAGGTCCAGCAACTTGAAGAGAATATGTCCTCCCCACCTGTACGAGCCAGTATCTCAGCTGTTAGGAACAGACGTTTTTCCACTCAAGATAGAGAATACAGGGAGTACACCCCACAAAGCACCCTGTGGTTCTGCTTGCGTGAGCACGGAGAGGACATGAGGAAGTGGGATGGACAACCTACTTCAATCCTACGGGCACGGGTACAGGAATTGCAAGGAAGAACAACCACAAAAGCGGATCTCCCCAGGAAAAGTGTTGCCCCGGTTTCCAATGTGCAGTTCCCCAGACAGAACAGAAGGCCTGAGCCTACTTCTGATCCCCTTGGAGGAACTTCCAGAGCATTTCTGCAAGAGGTGAGTAATGGATACTATGACCAGTATTAGAGGGGCCCTGCCTCCAGCCAGGTGGGGGAAAGGGACAACCGAGTTTATTGGACAGTGTGGATTCGATGGCCTGGCACATCAGAGCCACAGGAGTATAAGGCTCTAGTGGACACAGGCGCACAGTGTACCCTAATACCATCAAGCTATAGAGGGACAGAACCCATTTGTATTTCTGGAGTGACAGGGGGATCCCAAGAATTGACTGTACTGGAGGCTGAAGTGAGCCTAACAGGGAATGAGTGGCAAAAGCATCCCATTGTGACTGGTCCAGATGCTCCATGCATCCTTGGTATAGATTATCTCAGGAGAGGGTATTTTAAGGACCCAAAAGGGTACCGGTGGGCTTTTGGCATAGCTGCCTTGGAGGCGGAAGAAGTTAAACAGTTGTCTACCTTGCCTGGTCTCTCAGAGGACCCTTCTGTTGTGGGGTTGTTGAGGGTCGAAGAACAACAGGTGCCAATTGCTACCACAACAGTTCATCGGCGGCAGTATCGAACTAACCGAGATTCTCTGATCCCCATCCACAAGCTGATTCGTCAACTAGAGATTCAAGGAGTGATCAGCAAGACTCGCTCGCCCTTTAACAGTCCCATATGGCCAGTGCAGAAATCTAATGGAGAGTGGAGGCTAACTGTGGACTATCGTGGCCTTAATGAAGTCACTCCACCGCTGAGTGCTGCCGTGCCGGACATGTTAGAACTTCAATACGAACTGGAGTCCAAGGCAGCCAAATGGTATGCCACAATTGATATCGCTAATGCATTTTTCTCAATCCCTCTGGCAGCAGAGTGCAGATCACAGTTCGCTTTCACTTGGAGAGGTGTCCAGTACACCTGGAACCAGCTGCCCCAGGGGTGGAAACATAGCCCCACCATTTGCCATGGACTGATCCAGACTGCACTGGAACAGGGTGAAGCTCCGGAACATCTGCAGTACATTGACAACATCATTGTATGGGGCAACACAGCAGAAGAAGTTTTTGAGAAGGGGAATAAAATAATTCAAATCCTTCTGAAAGCTGGTTTTGCCATAAGACGAAGTAAGGTCAAGGGACCTGCACAGGAGATCCAGTTTTTAGGAGTAAAATGGCAAGATGGACGCCGTCAGATCCCAATGGACGTGATCAATAAAATCACAGCTATGTCTCCACCAACTAGTAAAAAGGAAGCACAAGCTTTCCTGGGCATTGTGGGTTTTTGGAGGATGCATATCCCAGATTACAGTCTGATTGTGAGCCCTCTGCATCAAGTAACCCGGAAGAAGAACGATTTTAAATGGGGTCCTGAGCAGCGACAAGCTTTTGAACAAATTAAACAGGAAATAGTCCATGCAGTAGCTCTGGGGCCAGTCCGGGCAGGACAAGATGTTAAAAACGTGCTCTACACCGCAGCTGGGGAGAACGGCCCTACTTGGAGCCTCTGGCAGAAAGCACCAGGGGAGACACGCGGTCGACCCCTAGGGTTTTGGAGTCGGGCATACAGAGGATCTGAAGCCCGCTATACTCCAACAGAAAAGGAGATACTGGCAGCATATGAAGGGGTTCGAGCTGCTTCGGAAGTGGTTGGTACGGAAGCACAGCTCCTCTTGGCACCTCGGCTGCCGGTGCTGGGTTGGATGTTCAAAGAAAGGGTCCCTGCTACACATCATGCAACGGATGCTACATGGAGTAAGTGGATTGCATTGATCACGCAGCGAACTCGAATGGGAAACCCCAGTCGCCCAGGAATTCTAGAGGTGATTATGGACTGGCCAGAAGGCAAGGATTTTGGAATGTCACCGGAGGAGGAGGTGATGCGTGCAGAAGAGGCTCCACCGTATAATGAACTATCAGAAAATGAGAAGAGATATGCCCTGTTCACTGATGGGTCCTGCCGGATTGTGGGAAAGCATAGAAAGTGGAAGGCTGCCGTGTGGAGTCCTACAAGACGAGTTGCAGAAGCCACTGAAGGACAAGGTGAATCAAGCCAGTTTGCAGAGGTGAAAGCAATTCAGCTGGCTTTGGACATTGCCGAGTGGGAAAAATGGCCAGTACTTTATCTCTACACCGATTCATGGATGGTGGCAAATGCCTTGTGGGGGTGGTTACGGCAGTGGAAGCAGAGCAATTGGCAGTGCAGAGGCAAACCTATCTGGGCTGCTGAATTGTGGCAGGATATTGCTGCCCGGGTAGAGAATCTGGTTGTGAAAGTACGTCATGTAGATTCATAGATTCATAGATTGGTCCAGGCCGGAAGGGACCTCCAAAGGTCATCTAGTCCGACCTCCCCGCAGTCAGCAGGGACACCCCCAACTAGACCAGGTTGCCCAGGGCCTCGTCGAGCTTCACCTTGAATATCTCAAGGGAAGGGGCCTCAACCACCTCCCTGGGCAACCTGTTCCAGTGTTCCACCACCCTCATGGTAAAGAATTTTTTCCTAATATCCAATCTAAATCTCCCCTTCTCCAGCTTAAAACCATTGCCCCTCGTCCTGTCGCTGCAGGCCTTTGTAAACAGACCCTCCCCAGCCTTCCTGTAGGCCCCCCTCAGGTACTGGAAGGCGGCTATGAAGTCTCCCCGGAGCCTCCTTTTCTCCAAGCTAAACAACCCCAGCTCCCTCAGTCTGTCCTCATAGGAGAGGTGCTCCAGCCCCCTGATCATTTTGGTGGCCCTCCTCTGGACCCGCTCCATCAGGTCCATGTCCTTTCTATATTGAGGGCTCCAGACCTGCACACAGTACTCCAGGTGAGGTCTCACCAGAGCAGAGTAAAGTGGCAGAATCACCTCTCTGGATCTGCTGGCAACACTTCTTTTGATGCAGCCCAGGATGTGATTGGCCTTTTGGGCTGCGAGAGCACATTGCCTGCTCATGTCCAGCTTCTCGTCCATCAGCACCCCCAAGTCCCTTTCCTCAGGGCTGTTTTCTAATACCTCATCCCCCAGTCTGTATTTATACTGAGGATTGTTTCTTCCCAGGTGCAGAATCCTGCACTTGCTTTTGTTGAACCTCATGAGGTTCATCTGGGCCCACCTCTCCAGCCTGTCCAGGTCCCTCTGAATGACATCCCGTCCCTGCGGTGTATCGACAACACCACACAGCTTGGTGTCATCTGCAAACTTGCTGATGGTGCTCTCAATCCCTCTGTCTATGTCTTTGATAAAAATGTTAAACAGTACTGGTCCCAGAACGGACCCTTGAGGGACACCACTTGTCACTGCTCTCCATCTGGACTTAAAGCCATTGAGTACCACCCTCTGGGTGCGACCATTCAGCCAATTCCTTATCCACCGAACCGTCCACCCATCAAATCCGTATCCCCCCAATTTGGCAAGTAGAATGTTGTGAGGAACTGTGTCAAAGGCCTTACAGAAGTCCAGATAGATTACATCCATAGGTCGCCCCTTGTCTACTGACCTAGTCACTTTATCATAGAAGGCCACTAGGTTAGTCAGGCAGGACTTGCCCCTAGTAAAGCCATGTTGGCTGTCCTGAATCATCCCCCTGTCCTCCATGTGCCCAAGCATGGCATCCAGAAGGATCTGTTCCATGATCTTCCCAGGCACAGAGGTGAGGCTGACAGGTCGGTAGTTCCCAGGGTCCTCCTTTCTTCCCTTTTTAAAAATAGGTGTGATGTTTCCTTTCTTCCAGTCTGCAGGGACTTCACCTGACTGCCATGACTTTTCGAATATCATGGAAAGTGGTTTTGCAACTTCATCAGCCAGTTCCTTCAGGACTCTGGGATGGATTTCATCAGGTCCCATGGACTTGTATATCTTTAGATTCCTTAGGTGATCACGTACCATGCCTTCAGTTATAGTGGGATGGACTTTGTCACCTGGATCCTCAACTTGTGGGCCATCAACACAAGAGCTAGGAGGAGAGGGGTTGCCAGTGAAGACTGAGGCAAAAAAATTATTGAGAACTTCCGCCTTCTCTTCCTCCATTGATACAAGTTCCCCATTGCTGCTCATTAGGGGGGGTACATTTTCTTTAACCTTCCTTTTCTGGTTAATGTACCTGTAGAAGCCTTTCTTGTTTTTCTTTATGTCCCTTGCCAAGTCCAATTCTAGCTGTGCCTTGGCCTCCCTGACCTCATTCCTACACAGCCGGGCAACATCCCTATACTCTTCCCAGGTTGCCTGTCCCTTCTTCCATTTCCCGTGTAGCCCCATCTTACCCCTTAGTTTGACCAGCAGGTCCCGGCTCAACCATGGTGGTTTCTTGCCTTCCTTACCCAATTTCCTACATGCTGGGATTGAGATCTTTTGTGCTCTATGGAGAGCATCCTTAAAGATCTGCCAGCTTTGTTCTGCTCCCTTGTCCCTAAGGGCAGTTTCCCATGGGGTCCTATTTACTAACTCCTTGAAGAGTTGGAAGTTCGCTTTCTTAAAATTTAGCGTCCTGACGGTGTTCCTCTTGGGCTTCAAACTTCTTAAGAGAGTGAACTGCACTAGAGCATGATCACTGCAGCCCAGACTGCCTTCAACTTTGATATCCCTGATGGCCTCACTTGCATTTGTGACCAACAAGTCCAACAATGCATCTCCTCGAGTAGGGCTGGTGATTTCTTGTCTCAAGAAGTTGTCGTCTAGGCACTCTAGAAGCTTCCTGGAGTGCCTGCAGCCAGCCGTGTTGCTTTTCCAACAGATGTCAGGGTGGTTAAAGTCACCCAGCAGGATGAGAGCCTGTGATCGTGATGCCTCTTCCAGCTGGAGTAAGAAGGCATCATCGACAGGCTCTGCCTGGTCAGGAGGCCTGTAGTAGACTCCTACCACAAGGTTCCCTTTGTTGTCCCGATCTCTAATTCCTACCCACAAGCTTTCTACCTGCTCATGGCTATTCTTTAGCAACAAAGATGATGCCCATGTACCCAAGAGCCGGGCCACTGAGGAACATCAGAACAACCAGCAAGTGGATCAGGCTGCTAAGATTGAAGTGGCCGAGGTGGATCTGGACTGGCAACATAAGGGGGAATTATTCATAGCTCGATGGGCCCATGACTCCTCAGGCCATCAAGGAAGAGACGCTACATATAGATGGGCTCGTGACCGAGGGGTGGATTTGACCATGGACACTATTGCACAGGTCATCCACGAATGTGAGACATGTGCTGCAATCAAGCAAGCCAAGCGATTAAAGCCTCTTTGGTATGGAGGACGATGGCTGAAATACAAATATGGGGAGGCCTGGCAGATCGATTATATTACACTCCCACAAACCCGTCAAGGCAAGCGCCATGTGCTCACAATGGTGGAAGCAACCACTGGATGGCTGGAAACATATCCTGTGCCCCATGCCACCGCCCGGAACACCATCCTGGGCCTTGAAAAACAAGTCCTGTGGCGACATGGCACCCCAGAGAGAATTGAGTCGGACAACGGGACTCATTTCCGAAACAGCCTCATTGACACCTGGGCCAAAGAGCATGGTATTGAATGGGTCTATCACATCCCTTATCATGTACCAGCCTCTGGGAAGATAGAACGGTACAATGGACTGTTAAAAACTGCACTGAGAGCAATGGGTGGTGGAACTTTAAAAAATTGGGATACACATTTAGCAAAGGCTACCTGGCTAGTTAACACCAGGGGGTCTACCAACCGAGCTGGCCCTGCCCAATCAAAACCTCCACGTACTGTGGAGGGAGATAAAGTCCCCGTAGTGCACATGAAGAATATGTTAGGGAAGACAGTCTGGGTTAGTCCTGCCTCAGGCAAAGGCAAACCCGTCCGTGGGATTGCCTTTGCTCAAGGACCTGGGTGCACTTGGTGGGTGATGCAGAAGGATGGGGAAGTTCGATGTGTACCACACGGGGACCTGATTTTGGGCGAGAATAGCCAGTGAATGAAACTATGATGTTAATTGCTAAATGACCCTGCCACTGTACATCTCATTTCTGTAACTGCTATTGGTTGTACTATAGTAAGAATCACCCAAACTAATGACAAATGGACTCTGATGAAAAACCAAGTAAAGTGCAGCAGCAAAGGGACCAGAACTGACCTCAGCAGCTGGCGTCCAGCAACTTCATTGAGATCAACATCTTCAACCCATGGACCATGGACATGAGCCGCACCGGATACATCAGCCACAAGCCCCAAGAATACAGCATGCGACAGTCCAGCTCCACACACGCCATCTTGCATGCCCTGAGGGACTGTTCTAACAGATGGAGCTCGAAGTCATGGACTAAATGAACTCAACGGACATTTTAGAGTGATGGCCCACAGACTAAGGACATTACGCCTGTATGGAGATACACATATGTGTATATATATATATATGTATGTCAGGGGAAACTGATAGTATTTAATTGGAAACTGTAAGATCTGGGCATGGCATGAAATGGTATGGAATAAGGGGTGGATGATGTCCTGGGTCTGGCGGGGATAGGGTTAATTCTCCCCAGGACCTAGCAGGGACACAGGTATTCCATCCCATGTGAGCCATGCCCAGGGGGTAACAGGAGCTAGCCGGGGAAGGGGAGGGGCAGGAAGTCATCCCCCAGGGGAGCGGAGCGGTCGGGGGCGTCCCGGGTGCGATCGGCGATCGGCAAGCGGTGGTATCGTACTCGTGGCTGTGTATTCCTCTGTCGGTGTTATTATTGTTGTTGTTTCTTGCTCTCCTTGCTGTTCTGTTAAATTGCCTTTGTCTCAACCCACGAGTTTTTTGCCTTTTTCCTCCGATTCTCCCCTCCCGGCCACGCTGGCGGGGGGAGGGCCTGATCTGAGCGAGCGGCTGCCACGTGGTCCTTTGTTGCCGTCTGAGGTTAAACCACGACACCTCCCCACCCGGAAAGGGGAATCGGGGAACACAAAGAAACACAAGGGTGGAAATATAAATAGATTTAATAGACTAAGACTAAATAATTAACAATAATACTAAAGAACCAGTATTAATCCCGATACTGATATAAGATATACAGAAATTATACTCAGCCAATTATATCAGTAGTAAGCTGTGCACTCCCAGCAGTGGATAGCAAATATCGGACACTGCGAGCACGATGGCTTTAGTAGGAAAGGAAGGCCTCAGGGGTCCGGCACCGGGGCAAGGAGTTGTCTGGACCACCGCCATCAGGGAGAGAGCCAGCTACGCAGCAAACTTTTCTAATTTATATTGGATGTGACATTCATGGTATGAAATAATCCCGTTGGCCAGCCTGGGTCAAATGCCCAGGCCTTGCTCCTCCTTGTCCCTGCACCTGGCAAGGCTCGAAAACACTAACCTTGAATCCCACGGAGCCTGGCTGGCTATAAAGTAAATATTTTCACAAATTCAGACACTAGAGTCTTCTAAAAGTGCAGTTTTCCCCAGCATTAGAAGAAAAGTTAGTCCTGTGTCTCTCAACCCAGGACATTCTGTCAGATACACTTGAAATTAGTTAATGAACTGAAAATTTATTAAGGGTGAACAGGTGTGTACTTACGCGTGCATACACACAGCATGACCTGCTTCACACAAACAGCATGAGCCTGCTTTCCTTAGGGAGTGAAACTAAAAATATAGAATAGAATAGTTCAGTTGGAAGGGACCTACAGTGATCATCTGGTCCAACTGCCTGATCAGTTCAGGGCTGACCAAAAGTTAAAGCATATTATTAAGGGCATTGTCCAAATGCCTCTGAAACACTGATGGACATGGGGCATCGACCACCTCTCTAGGAAGCCTATGTGGTCATGTGATTCAGGATGGTTGGGCTTGATGATCCTTATAGGTCCCTTCCAACTTGAGATATTCTATGATTCTATGGTATTGTAATTGGGTAGGGCCACTTAATGATGATCCTTCCATGAACCTGCAGGGTGTAGAAAAGGCCACACTCCTGTGCGGTATAATGTGTTACTCTTCGTGTAGGTAATTAAAAACTACTTTAAATGGTTACTTTCTAGACTATTCTGCAAAAACTTCCTTGGACACCAGAAAGAACATAGGTAGATGATAGTCTTTCTCTGAATATTCTGTAGCTAAAACTTCAAGCCTTCTCAGCTATGCCAGTTAGTTACTGTTCTTACTTTGTTGACTTATAAAAGGGCCATAAAGGAATGCTGTTCTAGGTTGAGTTCAAGATGAAGTTTCTTTTCTGATGTCTGCTCAGTTGAGCCACAGACCCCTAAGTTCAAATTGTTTCAGGGTCAGTAATAGTCGGGTAATAAATAGCTGTTGATTCAACTACTGTGAGAGGATTTCCCACAGATAGCAATAAATGTGTTAATTCAGAAACCGGGATGACCTCCATGCTTCTTTAGGCTTTAGGATATTTCTTCTAGTCCCAGGAAGGTAACAAGTTAAAACATAAAATCTCTTTAGGTGCATATTTCTTGCTTCAGTGGACATGGAAAACTAAACTTCAATTTATGTTCCTTTCTAAGAAGTTAAAAGGTTGCAGTAATCAAGACCATAACATCCTATTTTATTTTTCTTTTCTTTCCTTTCCTTCAAATTCTCTGTTTTCTGGGGAAAATAAACTTCTCCCCACCCCTCTCATTACTCTAGCTACTTGCCTCTAGACTCTTGTCAGTTTTTCTCCATCTTAGAGTCCAGATCAGAGCACCGGACTGAACAGAATGAAATTGCTTCTCTTTGGATATAATATACACTACTTGGTTTGTATATACAAAACATTGCTGTTAATACTCCCTAGAATGTTTGCTTTTGTTTTGTTTTGTTTTGTTTTTCCTCAACAAAATTATCCATTTTACAGTCCACATGCCCTTTGGGTTCCTTTTTACAATACAACTGCTTAGCCAATTATTTCATATTTGAGCATTTGTTTTCTTATTCCTGAGTGTAGTACTGTAGCAATTAAAGCATAGTCCTGGAATATCGGATACGTGAGTTTGAATTTCATCTGAAGTGGGAAGTAAATTAAGATTAATTTTATTTTTCCTGTGGATTGGGGATGTGAAAGTCAGGAGCAGCCTTGGCTGTAGCGACTATGAGATGGTATTGTTCAGGATCCTAAGAGGAGGGAGCGGGGTAAAAAGCAGGACCGCAGCCATGGATTTCAGGAGACCACACTTGGGCCTCTTCAGGGATCTGCTTGGAAGAGTGTCCTGGTTTGAGTCCCATGGAATAAGGCCCTGGAGGGAGGAGAGGTCGAGGAGAACAGGTTGATATTCAAGGATCATTTCCTCGAAGCTCAAAAAAAGTCCATCCCAACAAGTAGGAAATTGAGCAAAGATGGCAGGAGGCCTGCATGGATGAACAAGTAGCTCCTGACTGACCACACACATAAAAAGGAAGTGTACAATGTTAGGTGATGTTAAGAGTGAGGCTGCCTCCTCCAGCCACTCTGGCCCAGGACTCCCTCCTGCCTGCCTGCTGGAGCCCAGCCTGGTGCACCCAGGGATCTGGGGTCTCTGCCCAGGCTGAGGGATGCAGCTGTCACTTTCCCATTTGCAGATTCAACCACTAGTGAAGCTGAGCACATATCCTAGAGATAGACAGACATAGGACATACATAGACACACAGAGGACGCTGACATGGCCAGTCACACAGACAGCCACAGACAAGGCACTGCCTTCAACAGCACCTACATATAGGACTCACATAAAACATAGACAGCCAAGTCCCTTTCCTCCTCTTTGGCTGGCAGGGATAGGTCTCTAGTGAAGGCATACACATGACACTCTCTAGGTTTACAAGCACACACACATTCAAGGCATAGCCCCTCTGTCTGCCTGGTACCCCTGCCCAGATTCGGTGCCCTCTTACTCGCTTCATGGGTCCCCTACTCCCTGGCTAGTCCAGCTTGATGCTCACTTGCTCGCAAACATGTATGCGCTCGCAAACATGTATGCACTCACATGCTTGTCCCACAGGCATTCTGTCGGAGTGGGAGACGGACCCGGAGTAACGATGAGTCTCAATATGAGTATGGTCGTTCTCCCTTTATTCAAGTTCACACAGAGTATATAAAGACAGACAAGCAGAGCACGCGCTAGCAACAATTATACGATTGGCTTACAGTCTCTGTTCACGCGCCTAGAGCGCTCACACAATTAGTGCAGACCTCTTGTCCACACACAGCAGATGTTTCTCTATCTCCCGGAGGCAGTACCACTTATCACTTACTTATCATGTAGCTACTTCTTCATACTTCTGTTTCTCAAGGACAGTTCACAGCCTCCTCCGGGCTCTCATCCCTATCAAAGACTGGGTTGCTCATTGTAATCAAGTCATGCCCTTTTTCACTCAGCCATTCCTCCACAATTCCCCCTTTTTGTTTTTGAGCAATCCAGGCTTGGTTTACTACTTTTAACATAGCTCTCTTAATACAACTAAGCACTAAACATAAGCATAGACCTATAATCACAAGAGTTATTATAATGCGCAAGCCTTCAACAAGGAAGCCTACTAACCATTGTGGCATATTCCCAAACAAGTTAGTCAGCCACCCATCTAAAAACCCATGGTTTTGATGAATTTTGTTTGCATGCTCTTTTAACCACTGCAACTGTTTATGAATTGATTCGCTGTGATCGGACAAATTCATACAGCACATGCCTTCAAAATCCTCGCAACCATGACCTTGAGCTAATAGCAAAAAGTCAATTGCCGCTCTATTCTGCAAAATTGCGTGGCGTAAGCTATTTTGATCTCCTAACAGAGTTTCTATTACCTCAGTGGTGACTTTAGCTTGTTTTTCAGCCCAACAAGCTAACCGTCCTATCTCCTTCAAAGCTCTGCCTGCTGCTGCCCCAGGTACAAACAGGGATAAAAACACTCTCTCAGTGGGATTGAGCAAGGTAACTTCATCATTGCTATTTGGTGGGAGACCCGTGACCGCCCGTTTTGTACATGCGGCATTTTCTCCCTTGGTCACATTTTTCCACCAGTTTTGATTTGGGGCTAACAACGTTAGTTTGCCAAGATAACATGGACCACCTATCGCATTTTTCGGAATTCCCTGCCATGCCCTGTCACCACATATCAAAAACACGTCTGGCGGCAAGGCTTTTGGGGTGCCATTGTTCCAAATTTGCTGTTCCCCTTTTGTTCCAACCCCAAGGGCTCCCAGTCCTTGCTTTGATGTGTCATTTGTGCCACAAAATGCACCTTTATGTCTATAGTCATAGTAGTTTGCTTTCGGAGTGACGTTTGTCCATCCCATCCAATTAAATGTTCGATAATAATTTACGCCAGTAAAGGCAGGTCCTCCAAAAAATATGCAGGTTTGAGTCCAGTTCTGGGAGACATTTCCAATTCTCATTGATCCTAACAGCTCTAATTCTTGAGGGTCCCAAGGCAGCGTAACATTCAGGCTATTAAGGAGCGTGGCACTACAGTTACTAACACTCTGAGAATTAATACAGTTCTGCTTACTATACTTGCTAAAGTCTTCTACCTTAAAACCAGGCACTCCTATCAAACATGTCCGAAAAGGCTCTGTAGCAGAAGCAAGCGATAGACAAAAGGCTTGTTGTCCTGTCTTATTCGCCCAGGTGACCCACATGTTTTCCCTAGGTTCAATCTTGTGGAGGGTCATTACCGCCAGAATCAATATCCCCAGGGCCAGGATCTTGAACATCTTGGTTGTCAGGCGGATCATGTCGAGTCAGAGCAGGTTTTACAGCTCGACTAGGCACCCACACTGGACCGCAATCTGTGGAGACACACATATAACCTCGACCGTTAAATATAACAGGAACAGGCCCCATCCAAATTCCAGAGACTGGATCTCTATACATCACTTTGAGTTGCGGGAGTATTGTTGTACTATTGAACTTAAGGTTTTGATGGTGAATCATCACTGGCGGTTCCTCTCGATCACCCATGAGACAGAGAAAGTTCAATGTAAAGAGCACACGATGTAGCCTTTGCTGAGCATCTGTCTCTACTCCCTTTTGTTTACCTAGATAGTCCTTCAATACTTGATGAGTGCGTTCCACTAATCCTTGTCCCGTAGGCGAATGTGGGATCCCTGTCGTGTGATCGACTCCCCATCTTAGCAAGAACTTTCTAACCTTTTGACTAACATAAGCAGGCCCATTATCAGTTTTAATGCATTCAGGCACTCCTAATACAGCAAAGCAAGCAAGCTTTTACATACATGATGTGCCTTTTCTCCGGGCAATGCGGTTGCCCAGATCATTTTTGAAAATGTATCAATGGTCATATGTACATACTTCAAGCGACCAAACTCTGGGATATGTGTGACATCCATCTGCCACAACTCTAACGCTTTTAATCCTTTTGGGTTCACTCCTAACCCTATTCCTGGGCCATGGCTCCCACATTTCGGGCAGGCTTGGATAATGCCTCGAGCCTCATTTTCTGTTAAATTAAATTGTCTTTTTAGCCCTTTTGCATTTTGGTGAAAATTCTCATGACTCTGCCTAGCTTGTTGAAATTTATCCATAGGAGGCACATGACACACTGGACTAACCAGGCTGTCAGCAAGTTGATTGCCCTGGCCTAATCCAAGGTCTAGCTGATGACTACGAATATGGATAACACAACAGGCAGCTGTTCTTTGGTCAAGTATAGATCGCAACCGAATAAATAAACTCCCCAGCCTAGGATTAGCTGTCTCTCTAAGTAGAGCGTCTTCCAGGCGTGGCACTATTCCAGCCACATATAATGAGTCTGTTACTACATTCAAGGGAGTGCTTAGCCAATTGTTCAAGGCCCAAACTACTGCAGTTAGTTCCAATGTTTGAAGGGAATCTCAAGGTTGTCCCTCTATGATATGCTGACACCATTGACCCGTTTCCTGCCAAACACAGGCTGCACGCCGCAAGCGTTTGCCTGCATCTGTATACACAGTGATACCATCTGACAATGGGTCTCTCCGTACCTTGGGTCTTTCTAGCCACTGATTTCTTTTTAGAACTTGCCATAATTTCCCTTGTGGCTGTTGTGAATGCACTCTCCCACTGTAGCCTAACAAGGCCTCTTGCATGGCAGCGTCATTACGCAGCCACCATTCTAAATCTACAGCGTTAACAGGTATGCTAATATCCTCTGGTTCTTTACCATTGATTTCTATCATTCGTGATCTTCCTTTTCGTATCAATTCACCTACTGCTTCAGTTCGCGTTTGAATGCTCGTTTTTGGTTGTACACTTAAGAACACCCATTCTAAGACATTGAACGCATTCTCTTTTGTTACCTTCCCTTCGCATTTGTCAGTGGCATCACCAAAGAAGGAGAGAGTAGCAAGTTCCCCCTTTTTGTTTTGCCATTGACAAATGACTGCATATGGTGAATCTTTCCCATTACATATTATCAGAGACACTGGCAACATTAAAATGCGTCGAGATGACCACGTCGATTGCAGTTTTTGTGCAATTTGTTGTAGTGCTGCTTGCTGCATCGCTGTCAGAGTAAAGCCGTCGGCTGGATGATTGCTTCTCAATAATTCTGTTAAGGATGCAATGTCGGTATTGGAAATACCAACACAGTTCCGCACCCACTGAATGTCTCCAAGTAGGGTTTGGATGTCAGTCAGTGTGCGCAATTGAGTTGCAAGCTCGGTTTTTTGTGGTCGAATCTTGGAGTCTATGATGGACCATCCGAGATATTTCCAGGGAGCTGTACGCTGTACCTTTTCGGGTGCGATAACAAGGCCTTTTCTTGATAATATGTCAGTTAATTGCTGCAAATACTCTTCAGTGAAAGGCTCCTTTTGACAACAGAGAATATCATCCATATAATGATAGATTATTGTGTTCGACCATTGGTTCCGAAGTGGTTGCAGTGCCCATGCTACGTAAAGTTGGCATAGCGTGGGTGAATTTTTCATCCCTTGTGGTAAAACAACCCATTCATAGCGGTCTGCAGGTGAGGCTTTATTTACTGCTGGTATAGAAAAGGCAAATCGCTGTGTATCTTGAGGGTGTAAGGGAATGGTAAAGAAACAGTCTTTCAAGTCCACTATCAATATATGCCGTCTATCTGGTAACATATTAGGGGAAGGCATTCCAGGTTGTAATGCACCCATAGATTGCATTTGTGCATTAACCTTTCGTAGGTCATGTAAAAGTCGCCATTTTCCAGTCTTTTTTGGGATTACAAAGATGGGCGTATTCCATGGGCTAACAGAAGGTTTTATGTGGCCAGTTGCAAGTTGCTCAGCAACTAGCTGTCTAGCGATCTGCAGTCGCTCTTCGGTCATGGGCCACTGGTCAACCCACACGGGTTCATTGGAGGTCCAAGTTAACGGCGGGTTGGGTGACTGCTCTCCAGTGCCCATGACTAAAAATGGCTTGTAGTTAAAACTGCTCCAATTTGGCTGAGAACATCACGGCCGATTAAGGCTTCTAATGTCCCAGGTAAGGGTAGCACGTATACCTTGAGACTTACTTGTTGGCCTTCTGGAAATTGCAAGTGTATTGGCTGTTTACTGACATAAGGTGTAGACTGTCCTCCAACACCTGCAATGGATGAGGTTGGTAACTCTACCGACCAAGTTACAGGCCATATAGCTCAGCTTATAATTGTAACATCGGCTCCGGTATCTAGCATTGCCAAAATTCGCTTAGACATGCCATGCTGTGAAATGATTACACTCATCGTGGGGCGCTGGTCCATTTTCGTGGTAAAACACACTGCAGGCCCAGTGGACCCAAAGCCACGATCACCACGATAGACATCTGATTCTGGCGGATAATCCAATGAATTGTCAATAGCGACTATTTGCGCAATTCTGCTACCTTTTGGAATAAATAAAGGCGGACAAACGGTGTAGGCCATAATGTGGACGCGACCAGTATAATCTGCATCAATGACTCCAGGCAGTACAATCAGTCCCTTGATTCCTGCTGACGACCGGCCTAGTAACAGTCCTCCAATAGCACTGTTTTGATGAAATAAAGGCCCTACAGCGTTGCTAGGAATTTTCTGGACGTTGGAGTCAATGAGGGTAACATCTATTGTAGTTTCCACGTCGATTCCCATGCTTCCTCGGGTTGCTGGTTGGTGCTGTTGTAGAAAACCCTTGTCTCGTTTTGAGGGTTTATTTGTTTCTGCACGCGGCCTCTCCCCGCGCTCGGCTTCCAGTTTCCCGTACAGACTTTTGTAGCATGAGTACTCTTTTGACACTTGTCACACCATACGGCACTGCGACAGTTGGTTTTAACATGGCCAGGTTCACCACAGCGGAAACAACTTCCACGGAAGGGTTGTGCAGGCCGCCGTACTTGCTTCTGTTGGACAATTGCGGCCAAGGGCTGCACGACTTCTCGGACAGCTCCTTGAACTGCTGCAGCAACTGCGGTGCTTTGTTTTTGAGCTTCAGCCCTTTCTACTCTCAATAACATTTCTTCAACGCCTGCTCCTTTTGGTAGACTGGCTAGAATTTGCTTGGTGGTCTTATTGGCATTGTCAAAAGCCAATAGTTTGAACATCTGTTGTTTACCACTGTCATCTAAATCAGGGTGATTCATGATTGCTTCCCACAGTCGGTCAACAAAGTTAATATATTTTTCTGTAGTTCCTTGCATCATGGTACCAAATGACGGAATAGTAGAACCTGGGAGGCCGAGAAATGCCTCTAGGGCAAGTTGCGCTGATCGCTGTAATAGGTTTGCTGGAAACGTCAATTGTACTTCCAAGTCACTAAATTTTCCGTGCCCTGTGAACATCTCTGCCGTGACTCCACGGAGGGGGTCTCCCTCCCCTTGTCTTTGAGATGCTTCATTCATAGCTCGTTGTTGCCAGGAGGATTCCCACAACAAATATTGTGTTGGAGTAAGCAACAGTCTCATTAGGTTACGACAATCATATGGACACATCAGATCAGCAGAAAAAATCCAGCTGACAATTTGTCGGGTAGCCTCAGATTTTACTCCATAAGTTGAGATGGTGGTGCGAGCTTGTTGTAAAATTTTCCAATCATGTGGTTCCCATTTGCCAGTATTGTTTACATGTACGACGGGACATACAAGAGGTGGAGTTCCGCCCAAACTAGCGGCTGCTCCCCACTGTCCTTCTAGTATAGCGTCTCTAATAATGCCATTCCAGCGTGCAGTTCTCGGAGGTGTTGAGGGATTCACTAGCCTTGGAGGCATGTTATCATCCTTCCTCGCCACACGTAAATCTAACTCGTCGAGCCACCTTAAAACTGTCTGTAGCAGTTTGTCTGTGGACAGTTTACGACTCTTGTCAGGGGGTGGAGTTGGCGGACCAGACGAGTCACTGGAGGGGGGTAGCGGTGGATACAAGAGAGGCGGAGTTGCTGGAGGCGGTGCTGTGGGCCGAGGGCGACACGCTGCTCCTCCCAAATCGATGAGATCAGTAGACGTTTCAGGCCCCTCCCCTATCGGAGTTTTCTGAGGAGACGCTTCCGCATTTGCATTACTTTTCTGTTCTGGTTTCACATCGGTCACTTCCGCTTTTCCCGAGTTTTGCAAGGGGTTCAGCGGTAAGTCTTTACTTTTCTCAGGAGGGTCAGAGTCCTCATTAGCTCGAATTTCAGCAACAGTTTTACACACAGTCCCGGTCATTCCCTTTACCGTGGGCAGCCCAAAGAACCGCACAATAGGTTCAGGCTTACTTTGAGGTTTTGAGGCGGCCGCTCCTGGACCTAACATTTGAGCAGCTGCACAGGCTACTTCCCGCTCCGCTTTCATCGCTTCTAAAGTCTCTAGCACAGTATGCCACAACCCACGGACGGCTTTTATCTCTTTCTCCTCTTTTTCATCCCCCTCGATTGTTTTTTTCCACATCGTCCCTCCAAAATCTCGCCATTCCGAAACAGAAAACAGCATAGGTGTGTCAGAAAAATGACCCCATCGCTGTCCTAATTTAATTAACTTTATCAACAGTTTCGCCGGTATTTCACTCCCTCTCTTAGAGAGGATTCCAGCGAGTAGCGTGGCCGCAGCTTCTACTTGCATCACTGCGCCTGGGAGGCGAGAGGCCACCTCGCACCGTTGTCTGCTCCCGCCTTTGCGCCCGAGCAGCACTTCTCCCAGCCGTGGTTTCCCACTCCCCTCCTCTAGCTGCTTACCGCAGACTCGGAGAACTCAGTCCCGCTGAGCTATGGATCTCTGGGCATCCTCTGCTACCAGATGTCGGAGTGGGAGACGGACCCGGAGTAACGATGAGTCTCAATATGAGTATGGTCGTTCTCCCTTTATTCAAGTTCACACAGAGTATATAAAGACAGACAAGCAGAGCACGCGCTAGCAACAATTATACGATTGGCTTACAGTCTCTGTTCACGCGCCTAGAGCGCTCACACAATTAGTGCAGACCTCTTGTCCACGCGCAGCAGATGTTTCTCTATCTCCCGGAGGCAGTACCACTTATCACTTACTTATCATGTAGCTACTTCTTCATACTTCTGTTTCTCAAGGACAGTTCACAGCCTCCTCCGGGCTCTCATCCTTATCAAAGACTGGGTTGCTCATTGTAATCAAGTCATGCCCTTTTTCACTCAGCCATTCCTCCACAGCATTCCACACTGGGCATACTGGCATGGACCCTTGCCTGCCCCTATGCAAAGCCCTCTGCTACTCATCGGCTATCCCAGCTTGAAGTCTGTCAGTGAATTACACATGCACACACACCTCACTTTCCACCCACCCTGCCCCGCCCCACCAGGTTTGGGGAAGATACAGACAGTCAGTCCCCCAGAAGCTGGCACCAGGTACATAGGCTGTGACCTGCTGTCCTGCTCCAGCCAATGGTGCCGAGCCCCTTACTTGCCTCACTCATGCCAGTTCCCGCCAGTAGCTGGTGATCAGGACACACACCGTTCCCGTCCCAGCAGCTCGCTCCATTAGATGACACCACAGGCTGCTGGGCACCTATAACCCTGGTCTGACTCCAGTAGTTGGCACCCAGTCCACTCATGCCAGTCTGCCAATACCCCGAGTAGCTGGCCCTCCAGGCTCAGTCTGTAGGCCCTTCCCTAGATCCAGAGAGATATGGCCCCTCTAACTACTGATGCTAGGACCCCCACTCCAGTAGCTGGTGCATGGGGCACCTACACCCCCAGTCTGACTCCAGTAGCTGGCACCAAATCCATTCATGCTGGTTCCCCCCAGTGGCTAGCACCTAGTCCTTTCAGTTCATATACACATGCACACACGTGTATGCAGTCATGTCATCCCCCCCAGTAGCTGTTTTTTCAGGACATATGCTGTTCGCAACCCAGTGGCTGGAGGTTAAAGACCCCCCCCGTTTGCTCCAGTAACCAATGGTGAGACACACTCCTACTCCCATTCGCTCCAGTAGCTGGCACCACAGGCCGCAGGGTGGAGCACCTCTCCTATGAAGACAGGCTGAGAAAGTTGGGGTTGTTCAGCCTGGAGAAGAGAAGGCTCCGGGGAGACCTTAGAGCCCCTTACAGTCCCTAAAGGGGGCTTACAGGAAAGATGGGGAGGGATAAAAAACTGGGAGGGGTGGTTGACACACCAGAAGGCTGTGCTACCATACAGCAAGACCTGGACAGGCTGGAGAGTTGGGCAGAGAGGAACCTGATGGACTTCAACAAGGGCAAGTGTAGGGTGCTGCACCTGGGGAGAAATAACCCCCTGCACCAGTACAGGTTGGGGGCTGACCTGCTGGAGAGCACCTCTGAGGAGAAAGACCTGGGAGTCCTGGTGGACAATAGGATGACCATGAGCCAACAATGTGCCCTTGTGGCCAAGAAGGCCAATGGCATCCTGGGGTGCATCAGGAAGAGTGTGACCAGCAGGTCGAGGGAGGTCATCCTCCCCCTCTGCTCTGCCCTGGTGAGGCCCCATCTGGAGTACTGTGTTCAGTTCTGGGCTCCCCAGTTCAAGAAGGACAGGGAACTGCTGGAGAGGGTACAGCAGAGGGCTACAAAGATGATTAGGGGACTAGACCATCTCTCTTATGAGGAAAGGCTGAGGGACTTGGGTCTTTTTTAGGCTGGAGAAGAGAAGACTGAGGGGGGATCTGATCAACACTTATAAATACTTAAAGGGAAGGTGTCAAGAGGAAGGGGCCGGTCTTTTTTCAGTGGTGCCCAGGGGTAGGACAAGAGGAAAAGGGCACAAACTTGAATATAAGAAGTTCCACCTAAACATAAGGAGGAACTTCTTTCCTTTGAGGGTGCCAGAGCCCTGGAACAGGCTGCCCAGGAAGGTGGTGGAGTCTCCTTCTCTGGAGACATTCAAAACCTGCCTGGACACGTTCCTGTGCAACCTGCTCTAGGTGGACCTGCTCTGGCAGGGGGGTTGGACTAGATGATCTCCAGAGGTCCCTTCCAACCCCATGTGATTCTGTGATTCTGTGACTCTTTATCAGGAAATGTAGCGAAGGGACGAGGGGTAATGGTTTTAAACTGAAAGAGGGGAGATATAGATTAGATATTAGGAAGAAATTCTTTCCTGTGAGGGTGATGAGACACTGGCCCAGGTTGCCCAGAGAAGCTGTGGATGACCCATCCCTGGAGGTGTTCAAGGCCAGGCTGGATGGGGCTTTGAGCAACCTGGTCCAGTGGGAGGTGTCCCTGCCCAGGGCAGGGGGTTGGCACTCGATGATCTTTAAGGTCCCTTCCAACCTGAACCATTCTATGAACTTCAGGAAGACCTGGATAGGCTGGAAGAGTGGGCTAAGAAGAACCTTATGAAGGTCAACAAGGACAAGTGTAAGGTCTTGCACCTGGGAAAACGTAACCCAGGAGTGCAGCACAGGCTGGGATCCACCTGGCTGGGGAGCAGCTCTGTGGAAAGGGACCTGGGGGGCTTGGTGGACAACAATCTCAATATGAGTGAACACTGTGCTGCTGCAGCAAAGAAAGCCAACAGGATGCTGGGTTGCATCAACAAGGGCATCACCAGCAGAGATAAAGAAGTCATTATCCCACTCTACTCAGTGCTTGTCAGGCCACACCTGGAATACTGTGTTCAGTTTTGGTCCCCGCTATACAAAAAAGGTGTGGACAGGCTGCAGAGGGTCCAGAGAAGGGCCACCAAGATGATCAAAGGACTGGGAAGCCTGCCCTATGAGGAAAGGCTGAGAGAGCTGGGTTTGCTCAGCCTTGAGAAAAGAAGGCTTAGGGGAGACCTTATCACCATGTTCCAGTATTTAAAGGGTGGCTACAAAGGAGCTGGAGACTCCCTTTGTACAAGGAGTCACATGGAAAAGACAAGGGGTAATGGGTGCCAGTGACTCCAGGGGACATTCCATTTGGACGCAAGAGGAAAATTTTTCACAACGAGAACAATCAGCCATTGGAATAATCTCCCCAGGGAAGTGGTGGGTTCCCCAACATTGGACACTTTTAAGATTCAGCTGGACAGGGGGCTGGGCCACCTTGCCTAGACCATGCTTTTGCCAAGAGAGGTTGGACCAGATGATCCTTGAGGTCCCTTCCAACCTGAGATGCTATGATTCTATGGAAACTTTATCAGTAAGGAGTCAGGAAGAACTATTGGAAATCTAATTAAAACATACTTTTTTTAAAAATACAGTGAGTATAGGAAAAAAACTAGGGAAGTTCTGAGTAGATATAAGGAAAAACTTTTTTTCATCCTGTGTAGAGTCAAGCATTGGAGTTGTTTGCCTGGAGAGGATTTGCAGTCTCCAGCTTTTGAGGTTTTCAAGACCGAGCTGGAAAAATTCCTGAGCCTGGTCTGATCTCATAGTTGGCCCTCCTTTGGGCTGGAGGTTGTACTAGACACCTCCTGAGGTTCCTTCCAGCCTGAATTATCTTATGAGGCTATGAATAGTTTTGAATATCTATCTGAAATTCTTGTCAACATTGTAGATGTCAGCACTTAGAGTGACAGGTATGTATTACAGTTCTGAACAACTACCAGAGTAGTAAAACATATTAATGCTTTTGTAATAGAGCTCAGTTCTTCTGTACAGTAATATGCAATTAAAACATACTTTCTCAAAAAGCATCCAATTTTAAATCATATATTAAATCAATGCATCTATCTTACCAAAACCTGCCATATAACTACAAAACCAGATTCATAACCTTTGCATTATCTGTATCTTCATATTTTTGCTGATCTTACATTAAGATATTCTTATTATAAGGTTACAATAGCTACTCTCCAGATAAGGTAAGAATTTTTTTTAATATAAACATATTAAGTATTTTCTCCCCTTTGGGCATTTCAGGTTCTGTAAAATAAAACAATTCTCCCTAAAATTTGGTGTCCTTTATAATCTTCAGAGATGACTTTAAAGGAAATTTTAGTAAAATAAAAGATACTGAATTCCACTATTTTGAAAACACACAAATTATTTTAACTCAACATTTCTCTGGAATCTTTGCTTTGATTCTTGTTGCGATGGCCTCATTACAGAGAAGTGCACTTCAGTCCTTTAAGAAGATTGCAGAAGGATTAAAAAAATATATATAGTCTTATTTCTTTGTGCATTTCATGCTTATTATTTCTGTGGTTTTATAAAAGGGGGATTTATCCAAGACTAAGTGACTGTCTCACAAGTGGCCCTCTAAAGAGCAACACTTATGTATAAATGCTGATAACACTGTATATTTATTATGTATAAATGTTTTGTTTATGAATAAACAAATATCACATTTGCAATGTCAAGTAGTCAAAAGTTACAAAATACAGAATTAAGCTTTAATTTGTCCCCTTATGCATAGGCATTCTGATGTAGTAATTAGTGACTGAATTGTACAGTATTTGCCTACCTTTTGGGGGCACAGAATAGATGATGTTCCTTTTAATAAGCAACTATATATTTTTTTTTATGTTTTTCTCATTCTCCAATATGCTATTGCAGGCCTGCCTTACTGTACTGTATTTAAACACAGTTTGGAAGGCAAAATTTATTAATTGCTTTTTGGGGTGACTCATTGACAACATGGGGCTTTATCAGAGGAATCCTCACAGTTCCGAGGTAAGATGAGGCAATACTTGTTATGACTTTATGCTGTTCTACAGAATAGAACTGAGGTGCACAGAGGAAAATCAGAAATATCTGTTAATTTGGTATGCTTAGGACTTTGTTTTCTTCACAGAATTTACATATTCCAAAACCAGTCCCCACTGATTTCATTTGCTGCCATGATCGCCTTTCCTCCCATCTTTCCTTCTTACAAGCCCTGAATCATCTATAAGCAAATCCAGCACGGGCACTGATGTGGGAAGAGTGCCTGTGAAAAACACTACATGTTCATGTAACTGTTATATAAGAGGATGTATATGTTTCTAAATTGGACATGGATACATGACTTGGAAAACTTCAGCTAGAAAATTTGCAAAGTTATTGAATCATAGAATTGCCTTGGACGGAAGGGACCTTTCAGATCATCTAGTCTAACCATCAACCCAACACTGACAAAAACCATCACTAAAGCATATCTCTAAGCACTATGTCTACCTGTCTCAACCACTTCCCTGGGCAGCCTGTTCCAATGCTTAATAACCCTTTCAGTGTAAACTTTTTTTTTTCCTAATATCTGATCTAAACCTCCCCTGGTGCAGCTTGAGGCAATTTCCTCTTGTCCTATCACCTGTTATTCAGGAAAAGAGACTGACCCCTGCCTCTCTACTTACTGAATATGCTCACTTTAGCAGGAAATGTTAATCTCAATAACAGGAAGGTTCTGTTGATCCCACTTACAATAAACTTTTAATAACATAAATATTGATGAAATAAATGGTCTAGTACTTACTTCAGGATTACCAGAATACATGAACCAAATGTATGGGAATGGACCTGGATCAGGGGAAGAGACAGAATGCATCAGAATATAAAGCTCTGAGAACAGACTTGAAGAGATGCATATAAGCATAGACCAGGGATAGGACACCAGGGGCACGCAGTTCTCAGATTATGGATTTTGTAATCACAGGCAGGGTTTGACTTGAAATCTGCTTAAAGGAGACAAAGGCGAAGATCTTAGCTAAACTAGAGGGAACCATCTTGTCAGTCTACAGACTGAATTGCTGCAGCTACTTGGCAGTTTGAGCACCAGAGCCTTGTGATAAGACCAAGAGAGGGACTGTTGTAGGACCTAGGATGGTGGGTAACCTGAACCCCTGATCTGGAGGGAGCAATCCAGCTGTCACCTCAGAGAACATCTCTGAGCCATTGAAGGACTCAGTTGCATGTTCAGTCCAACTCCAGCCTAAAAGCTCTTTGGGAGCTATTTTGTCATCCCTGACCTCTCTGAATCACTTACAGAATGTCTCTACTTGACCTTCTGAGGAACATGTCCTGTAGCCCACAAATGCATGAAGATTTTAGTAGGTAGGTCTAAAATCAGTTGCTGTTCTGGTACTTGCTCTATTGTTGCTTTTAACAAAAGTCAGCTGAGTGAGGGTGACTTCTGGGTCCCATGGGAATCCTAACTACTGTCCTAGATGTGCAAAAACCAGCTTCCTAACATCTCAGCAAAAGTATTTTAGCTTCTAGGAAAACCAGCAGCAGTTCTAACCTGTTTTTTAAAAAGTCTTAAACTGGTTTACTCTTTTTTTTTTCCTCCCTTTCTTAAAGAAAAACAAAGTTGTCTAAACATTCTTCTCCAAAATTCCTCGCACAACCTGTTTTAAAAAATAGCAGCATTAGCTCTGTCTTGGTTTTACTTCTTCCTCCTCAGCTTTCAGAAATGAGTCTGTGATTCTTGCAGCCAGCTCAGCTAATTTTTTACAGGAAAAAAAAAATACAATTTACACTGTTCAACTGAGCTTCTTCTCGAACACTGGCTGTATAGTCTTTCATGCTCATATTATTCTTACCCATTTTACACCACATAAATTTTCAGACTACTTGCATAGATCTACGCAAGTCTGATGATGATACAGCCATCATATCATACTCCACTGTACTCTAGCCAAAAATACTGCTATCTAGAGATACCTGTATAACAATAACCATTTCCCCCCAAAAGAAAACATGAAGCCCACAGAAACAGTTCACATGTTATAGTGGTAACACAGATGAATGAAAATTACAAGCATGCTAGTCTGCAATAATTACATAATCATATAATTGACACATTTCCTAGTACCAAGCAGATCAATCGGTGAGATTCTGTTTATAAAAAAAATTCCTTTACTACACTAACTAATCCCAGCAGGAGTGCACCTACAAGCTAAGCTGATGTACATCAATATATTTTGGAGTTTTATTTCTTTTTACATCTTTGCTATGTTAAACAAATGGTATAAAGAATAAACAAGATTCACTATAAACAGCAGATGTTATCTGCTAGAAGCAGACGCTGTCTGAAAAATATGCCGTTAATTTCAGTCAGTTAGAAGAGGCTTAACTGAAAAGTGAAATTATTGAAAAGAAAATTGGTTCTGTTTTACCTCAAACCAGGACAGAAATCTAGGATGTTCCTGGAGAGCATCAATGACAAATCCTCACCCAAGTGATAGAGGAGCCAATGCAGAGAGGTGCTCTGCTGGACCTCATACTCACCAACAAGGAGGGGCTTGTTGGGGATGTGAAGGTCAAAGGCAGCCTTGGCTACAGTGACCATGAGATGGTGGAGTTCAGGATCCAGAAAGGAGGGAGGAGGGCGAAAAGCAAGCTCATAACGCTGGACTTCAGGAGAGCAGACACTGACCTCTTCAGGGATCTGCTTGGAATAGTCCCTTGTGATAGGTCCCTGGAGAGAAGAGGGGCTGAAGCGAGGTAGTTAATATTCAAGGATCACCTCCTCCGAGCTCAAGACCAGTCCATCCCAACAAGCAGGAAGTCTGGCAAAGATGCCAGGAGGCCTGTGTGGATGAACAAGGAGCTCTTGGCCAAACTCAAACAGAAAAAGGAAGCATACAGACAGTGGAAGCAGGGACAGGTAACCTGGGAGGAATACAGAGATACTGTCTGAGCATGCAGAGACACAGATGGGCAAGCCAAAGCCCACCTGGAATGGAATCTGGGCAGACATGTCAAAGGCAACAAGAAGGGCTTCTATAATTACATAAGTGGAAAAAGGAAGACTAGGGAAAAAGTGAGCCTGCTGCTGAACGGACAGGGGACCTCGTGACAGAGGACATGGAAAAGGCTCCTGTGCCTAGTAAGATCATGGAGCAGATCCTCCTGGAAGACATCAAGACATATGAAAAACAGGGTGGGGGTGGGGGTGTGATTGGTGACAGCCAATATGGCTTCACCAAGGGCAAATCGTGCCTGGCTGATCTAGTGGCCTTCTACGATGGAGAGACTGCATCAGTGGACAAGGGAAGAGCAACTGATATTCTATATCTGGACTTCTGTAAGGCCTTTGTTATGGTCCCCCACAACATTCTTGCTGCTAAACTGGAGAGATATAGGTTTGATGGATGGACTGTTAGATGGATAAGGAACTGGCCAGATGGCCACATCCAAAGAGTTACAGTCAAGGGCTCAATGTCCAAGTGGAAACCAGTAACAAGTGGTGCCCCTCAAGGGTTCGTACTGGGACCAATACTATTTAATATCTTCATCAAGGACATAGTGTGATTGAGTGCACCCTCAGCAAGTTTGCGGATGACACCAAGATGAGTGGTGCAATTAATTCGTTAGAGGGAAGGGATGCCATCCAGAGGGACCTTGACAGGCTTGAGGAGTGGGCCTATGGGAACCTCATGAGGTTCCAGAAGGCCAAGTGCAAGGTCCTGCACCTGGGTCGGGGCAATCTGTGAGAGCAGCCCTGTGGAAAAGGACTTGGGGATACTGGTAGATGAAAAATTGGATCTGAGCCAGAAATGCGCACTTGCAGCCCATACTTGTGTTGCAGCCCAACACAAGCATAACCTCTTCCCCAGGTTAATAGATCATACGGACCCATCCATTGACCCATATGTAGATCCCGCACTAACACCTTTGCCCCTGGACCCACCCCCTCCTGAGTTACCAGGGAATTGAAATGGCAAAGGATGGGTGGTGTTGGGGTTGGAGAATCATCAGAAACCTGTAAAAAATTTAAAACATACATAGCTTTGGCCAATCATGCATCAGGTGGTTCACCCAGCATTCCCCCTTTTTGTTTTTGGAGGAAGCGCTTGAGTGTACCATGGGCTCGTTCTACAATGCTTTGTCCTGTGGGAGAATGGGGAATTCCAGTAACATGGGATATCCCCCAAAGCTGCAAAAATAATGTGACTTTCTGAGACACGTAAGCTGGGCCATTGTCTGTCTTAACTTGTTGGGGAACACCTAAAATGGAAAATGCACGTTGCCAATGGCGGATGACATCACGTGCAGATTCACCAGTATGAGCAGTGGCAACAAGAGCTGATGAAAAAGTATCTATAGAGACATGCACGTATTTCAAACGCCCAAATTCGGGTACGTGCATAACATCGGTCTGCCAGATCTGCAAGGCACGGAGGCCGCGAGGGTTGGTGCCATATGACGCGCGGAAACAAACCTTACAACTCGCAGAGAGTTATAAAGCAGGTATGTTTATTGCGGCGCCGGGTGCAAGGGGGATCGCTCCTCCAAACTTGCACACCGGTTTGTAAAACAAGCATCTATTTATGATAAAAAGCATACATATTCATTAAGGTGGGCTGGGTTATTATAATTGATTCTAAGAAAAGGCGTTACTATTCTAATTATTTCTAGGAACTCATTATCATAAGTCTCCTCCCCTTGCCGCATGCGTACTGTCGCCTGGTGGTCATGGGCCGGGGTCTTCTGGAGGAAGGCTCGCGGTCTTCTTCACCGTGTACCTTTACCTTTGTCCTAGAATGCTGGGTTGGCTGGACCCCAAACCGCAAAACTGGTCCCGACCAGATGGACGCTTTACCCAGACAGTTAGGTTCCTCCTTAGCATGCAGGCTGTTCCCGCTATCTTATACACAAGGCCATTTCTTTATCTTGGAATGCTGGGCTCCTGGGCTCCGAGCTCTGTTCTTTGCCAGGCTGTACTAAATCCACACTAACAACCTTTAACCATTCATTCTCTGAATCAAGTCCCCCCTTTTCTTCCACCTTTGTAAATTCTTTTACAATTGCCTATAACACACTTTCCTTCTCCATCTGATTTCTAAAATACTTCCCTGACTCCACTCGTTCATGGAGCTGATGCTTCTTCCATTGAATGTATTCGTCTTTGCCCCCCCCCGGTACAACACATAAGACATCTAGTTAATGCACACACTAAAATTCCTAACACAAGTATTGCTACTAGAAAGATAAACAGTTGTTTAAGCCAAGCCAAGTTAGGTAACCACGAGGTTCCCAGGTACAATTGTTACTGCTAATTAATACAACAAGCTCTTCTTTCAACACTTGTAAATCAAATCTGGGTCCTAAGGGGTAGATATTATCATCGTACTCACAATACCCGTTCAACTCATTTCCCCCTCTTGCCCAAAATTTGGGCCAGGTCCCGTTGGCACTGTTCCAATCGCTTGCTGCCACCCCATATAGAGGCAATTTCATTTCTCCTTTGGGTAGGGTAGTACATACCCAACAATCTGACAGATTAGTAGCCCTTACCAATGTTTCCAGATTTTGTGAATATGTATTCATATCCCATGTCCCTCCTCCTGAAACACAAAGTCCTGGCATGTTGACGACTATTAATGTCATTAATGTCCATCTTTTCGTTGGAGGCGAAGTTTCAGGGGTCCGGCCTGCGTTGATGTCCATGGGGTTCTGGAGCTTTCTTGACTCGAGTCCAATGGATCCAAGCGGCTTGTTCCTTAATCTTTATGGCTGTGTGAGTGGTCAGCAGTACCTGGAAGGGACCTTCCCACTTTGGCTTCAGTGGTGAAGCTGTAAAAGACTTGACATATACATAATCCCCAGGTTCAATCTTGTGTACTGGTCCATCCAGCCCATGAGCTCTTGTTCCCAGAACCAGTTTTTCTACCTCTCGGAGCTGTTTTTGTAAATTTATCATGTAATCTGTCAATATTTCATTCCCCAACTCTGTGGATGTCCCGTCTTGTACACTATATGGTCTCCCATAGAGTATTTCAAAGGGGCTCAAACCTTCTTTGGTTCTGTGTTTTGTTCTTATCCTGAGAAGGGCTAATGGTAATGACTGAGGCCAGGCCAAGTTAGCTTCCTGGCCTAGCTTTACAACGATTCATTTTTTCTACCTGACCACTCGATCGTGGGTTGTATGGGATGTGAAGTGGCCAATCTATACCCAATAATCTGCTTACTTTTGAAACAACCTTTGCAGTGAAATGAGATCCTCGGTCCGAGGAAATCACTGCAGGAACCCCAAATCTTGGTATAATTTCTTGCAACAATGCTTTAACGACTCCTCTCGTTTTATTGGTTTGGCAGGGAAATGCCTCTGGCCATCCTGAAAAGGTATCAGTTAATAGGTATCGAAACCCCCCTTTTCTTGGAAGTTCTGAAAAATCAATTTGCCATTGTTGTCCCGGATAGTTTCCCTTCCCTATTTGGCCAAGCTGGACTCTGGGACCTGTCGTAGGGTTGTTCTGTAAACATACCTCACACTGCTGAGTGACTTGTTTGACAGTGGCATATAGATTCCGAGCACATATTAGCCTACTCAGGTATCTGTAAAGTGCCTCTGTTCCCCAATGGGATTTCTTATGTTCTGCCATGACTACAGCCCATAGTAACGAGAAAGGCACTATTATTTTTCCCTGTGGGGTTCTGGCCCATTTCCCTTCAATTTTCCCATTTAAGTCTTTGATCAATTTGTGATCGTCCTTAGAATATTTAGGTTCATTGTCAATTTGTATCTTACTGTCTGGGACCAAGGATTGTACCTCTGCATTGCCCATCTCTGCTGCTCTTTTGGCTTCTCGGTCCGCCAGTGTGTTGCTCAGTTCCATAGCGGTGTTCCCTTTTTGGTGAGCTTTGCAGTGCATGATAGCCACTTTGGTAGGCAGTAATACTGCATCTAAGAGCTTGAGAACTTCTTCAGCATGTTTTTTGTGTTTCCCTTGTGTAGATAAGAGTCCTCTTTCTCTCTAGACCACCCTGTGAGCATGCACCACCCCAAAAACATATTTAGAGTCTGTCCAGATATTTATCCATTTTCCTTTGGCTAGTTCCAGTGCCTGGGTTAGTGCTATTATCTCAGCCTTTTGGGCTGATGTATTTGGGGCCAGGGCTTTGGACTCTATTACCTTCTCTGTGGTGGTTACCGCATAGCCAGCTTTGCATATCCCCTGTTGAATGAAACTGCTCCTGTCGGTGAACCAGGAATCCTCTGCATCTTCCAGTGGTTCTTCTTTCAGGTCTGGTCGACTGGAGTACACCGCCTCGATTGTTTCCAAGCAGTCATGGGTCACTGATTCTCCTTCGGTTCCGCTGAGGAAAGAGGCTGGATTGACAATATTAGTTACTGTTATTTCTACATCATCTTGCTCTATCAGGATAGCCTGGTACTTAAGAAACCTCTGAGGCGAAAGCCAATGCCCCCCTTTTACTTCTAGTACTGCTGAGACGGTATGTGATACCATAACTGTGATTTTCTGGCCTAGGGTGAACTTACGGGCCTCTTGGATGTTTATTATCACTGCTGCCACTGCTCGGAGACAGCTAGGCCACCCTTTACTTACTCCGTCGAGCTGTTTAGAGAAGTATGCCACCGCCCTTCAATAGGGTCCCAGATTCTGAGCTAGGACTCCTAAGGCCATTCCTTGTTTTTCATAGGAAAACAACCAGAAAGGTTTAGTAGTATCGGGTAATCCCAGGGCAGGTGCTTCCATTAACCTCTTTTTTAACTGATGGAAGGCTCTGTCTGCTTCCTTATTCCACACAATATTCTTTGAGTTAGATTTTAATAACTCGTATAGCAGCTTTACCAAGAGTCCGTAGTTATATATCCAGAGATGACACCATCCTGTCATTCCTAGAAAGGTCCGAAGTTCCTTAGGCATCTGTGGTCGAGGTGTCTGACAAATGGCCTCTTTCCTCTCCTTCCCTAGTGTCCGTTGGCCTGCGGTTATTTCATATCCCAGATAGGTCACTTGGTGCTGGGCTATCTGTGCCTTCTGTGGAGAAACTTTATAGCCATTAAGTCCAAGAAAATTTAGCAGGCTCACAGTCCATTCTAGGCATGTTTCTCTGGTGTCAGTGGCGAGTAACATATCATCCACATACTGCAATACCACTCCTGACCCAGGCGCTGTTCTAAATCTTTGGCTAGCTGATTTCCAAAAAGTGTTGGACTATTTTTAAAGCCCTGTGGTAGCACGGTCCATGTAAGCTGTGTTTTCCTTCCAGATTCTGGGTTTTCCCATTCAAATGCAAATAAAAGTTGGCTCTCTGGGCTCAGAGGCAAGCAGAAAAAAAACATCCTTTAGGTCCAAGACGGTAAACCATGCCAATTCAGGTACCAATTTAGTTAGGATTCCCCAGGTCCCCGTCAATCTCCTTTAAAATGGGCCTGAATTTTTTCTTTTCGTCTCTTTGGACACTCATTCTTCCAGTGTCCTTTCTGCTTACACCATGCACATTGATCTCTTTCTAATGGTTTCCTAAAGTTCCCATTTCTTATTCCACCCTCCCCTTGTAGTGCTGCTACCAGTGCCCATTTGTCCTTTCTCCTATCCTCTTCTTCTCGGTTGTTAAATACTCTCCATGCCTCATCTAGCAGAGTCTCTAGATTTCTACTTTCAGTTGTTCTTAGCTTTTGCAGCTCCCTCCGGATATCACTAGCGGACTGCCGTATAAAGAGAGACACTAACTGCTGGATTCCTATCTCTGATCCAGGGTCCAAGGGGGTGTAGCGTCTCATTGCATCTCGTAATTTATCCAAGAACTCTGAGGGAGTCTCCTTCGGCCCTTGTCTTACAGCATATAGCATTGACCAGTTAATGGCTTTCGGGATAGCTCTCTCCATCCTGCTTATAACCCAATCTCTATAACCGTGTAATGCTTCCAAGTGACTGCTCCTATTTGGGTCCCAACGAGGGTCCTGCAAGGGGAAATAGTCTTTAATGTCTCTTCCTGAATCTTTCAGGTGGTCCGTGGCTATATCTTGAGCAGCTTTCAAAACCAGTTGTTTCTCAGTTTCTGTCAGGTGATCTAATAATAACTGGATATCACCCCAGTCAGGATTGTGCTGCTTTACCAGAAACTGAAAATGTTTAGTGACCCCTACGGGATCATTCCGATAATTGTTCGCCACGTTTTTCCAGGTTTCTAAATCAAATGAGGAAAAAGGGACTTTTATCAATATAGGTCCTTCTGGACCCACGGCTTCCCTTAAGGGTGCCTGAATCAATGCTCGCCCTGTTCCCTTTTGGGTACGGGACGATACTGGGCTATCAGGTGGGGTTCTGGAATCAGTTTCTCTGTCTCCTTGGGAAATATTTTTGTCTCCCATTACCTTAACCAGTGGTAAGTAAGTTTCAAGTAAATCCTCTTCTTTAAAACCCCGAATCTTTTCAGGCTTTGTGCATCTCTGCCCTATGCTACAGGCCGAACAACATCTTTTAATATTTGCTTTCATTTCTTTCCTTTTTTCTTTCTCTAAGGCTAATACCATCGGGTCTTGTGGAGGTAATAGCCCGCAGTCCCGTTGGTACTCTGGGTGGTTCCGAAGGGTGAAAAACATGTCCGCATATGTGACTTCATCCCACTTTCCTTCCCTTCTAAGGAACAGCATTAATTGTAATATAGTATTGTAATTAAGGGTCCCGTTAAAGGGCCATTTCTCTTGATCATCTAACTTGTAAAGGGGCCACCACTGATTACAATATTTAATTAAGGTTTTCTTGTCCATGCTGCCACCTGGTGAGCCCCCGATCTCCTTCCAGTGTGCTAAAATACACCCTAGGGGACTCTTTTTCAGTATCTCACCCCCTTGATTATTGCCCATTTTATGTTCTCCTTACCCCCTTGGTTAAGAGGTGACCCTGATCTCCGTGTGTCACCTGGGTGTTATTCTTGTTTCCCTCCCGGGAAATGGTACAGCTCTATCCCTGTCGCTACCTGTCCCGGTTTGAAGTAAAACCGAACCAATTTTCTGTTCTGTAACTTTACATCCTAGCTAGGCCTCCTCTAACTCTCTGAAATTAACGGCATATTGTGGAGAAAACTGCTCGTTCTCAGAATGATAAGCCCAATGTTTGTGCTCCATGCCAAGGAACGATATGCAGGGAGGCCCTTGCTTATACTTATTGCTATAACAACCAAGGTCAGCCAATTTTGTTATTTGCCCCCTTAGAGGGTCGGAAATGGAAAAAACGTAGAGGGGTCACATCGGTGGGGAGGAGCGGACAGGACAGGTGACCCAAACCTGACCAACTGGGGTATTCCATCCCATCTGCCCCACGCTCAGTATAAAGGCTGAGGGATCAAAGGGTCAGCCCCCTTCCTGCGATGGCCGACGTCCAGAGAGGACTCTGTCTGTTCATCTGCCTTTGATCCCGATCCGTGTGTTCCTGACTCCAGAGCTGGAATCCAGTTCCCATTCGTCACTGAGTCCAGTCTGGGACTTCCCCAGTGCCTGCCGGTGATGTGACTGTCATCCTGGGAGCTTGATACGGTTTTGTATATATTGTATCTAGTTCATTATTTTCTTCTTTATTTTTATTTTAATATTAATTCTTCATTAAAGTAGTTTAGTTCATTCTAAACTTCTGAATCTCCTTATCTCTTTCTCCTCCTCTCTCCTCTTTTGTGGGGGGGGGAAGGGGGGGGAAGGGCCATCTGCCGGTCCGGTTTTGGTAAATTCAGCCGAAACCACGACAGATTTATTGGCGCCCAACGTGGGGCACGACGACTGTGGTCTGTTAAGATTGCCTGAATAGTTTGAATTCCAGTTTGCTCAGGGAGAACCGATAGCTTTCACCATGTTGTACCTACAGAATATTGTATATGGTATTTTTAGAGAGCTTCGTATGAAGTTCATTGACACAGTGGTGTTAAACTGGCCGAATATATTGAAAGGTTTATTTGTTTTTTGTGTTTGGATGCGGTGGGTCAAGCGTGCTGTATTCGTGTGGATGTGCCTCCAGATGTAT
This sequence comes from Numenius arquata, assembly GCF_964106895.1. Lineage (NCBI taxonomy): Eukaryota > Metazoa > Chordata > Aves > Charadriiformes > Scolopacidae > Numenius > Numenius arquata. The sequence continues at coordinate 34,995,401 of NC_133615.1, forward strand.
AATGTGGTCAGTTGGATTGCTATGGTACCTGCATATTTTGGGCATCATGTGATGGATTCTGTTGCTAATCACACTTTCGATTTTCGCTGGGGAAAGTTTACCTTGCCTCTTAGTGATTATCCCAAAGTGATACCAACGGAATTAGGGGGTGAAAAACCTGTGGGCTCTTTGGAGAATGATTGTGATTATTGTTACGGTCACTTAATTGTAATAGTGGTGTCGATTTCACTGAATGTAATGCAGGCAGTATTTGCTATGAAATGTCAGTGCAGAAGTGAGCGTTGTGTGACATGCACTATTGCTACTCAGACACAAACAGAACCAGCCCCAGCCCCAGCCCAAGCCAAGCCAGTGGCACCGGCCAAGGCCACGCCGACACCGGTGCCAACGGCATCAGCTGCTCCCCCACAGCCACCGGCACAAGCCAAGGCTCCGGCCCCGGCGAAAGCCACGCCCCTGGCCCCGCCGACACCGGCCCCAGCGGCAGCGGTCGCCCCCCCACCGGCTCCGGCTTCGGCCCAAGCCGCGCCCCGGCCCGGCCCGGCCCCGGTCACTCCGCAGCCGGCGGTGAAAGTGACTCAGCCGCCCGCACCCCCCGCATCTCCATCGCCAGCCCCTCCCCCGCCCGTAGCTGCACCGGCCGCTCCGGCCCCGACAGCCAGCGCTGCCACTGCTCCAGCTCCCAACCCGAGCACTGCCGCTCCCCCAGCGCCAGCAGAACCGGCACAAGTTGCTCCGGTGACCAGGAAGCAGAAAAAGAGGTCGGCTCGGTCCCCTGCCCCTTACGACAAAGACGTGCCCAAGCCAGACAGCAAGGGAGAAGGCTCCTCTGATGAAGACCCAGGACAGGGTCCTTCTGATGGGGATAAAGAAAAGCACGCCCTTACAACACAGCCAACTAGTTGGGCAGCTCCTTCTCAGGTAGATAGGGGAGAGGGTCCTTCTCAGCCAGCCTCGATACAGGATGATGCCTCAGATGTAGATATAATTATTAACTCTTTGTCCTTAAAGGATTTGCGAAATCTGAGGAAGGATTTTACTCGTCATGATGGGGAGCCACTTCTCTCTTGGTTGCTCCGATGCTGGGACAGTGGAGCTAACTCCATAGACTTAGATGGTAGAGAAGCCAGCCAGCTGGGAAATCTGGCCAAAGATGGAGGTATTGATAAAGCGATTGGGAATAGGGCAGACGTACTCAGTCTCTGGAGGCAACTGTTGTGAGCTGTAAGGAGCAGATATCACTATAAGGATGATATCCAATGCCGTCCAAGGCAATGGACCAGCATGGAGAAAGGTATTAAATACCTGAGAGAACTGGCTATTCGAGAAGTGATTTATGGTGATTGGCAAGTGACTATAAATCCTGATGAAATGCCATGTCAACGACCTTTGTTGAAAAAGTTTGTGCAGAGTGCACCATCAGTGTATTCCCACACTTTGTCAACAATGGTCTGGGGAGCATCTGATACTGATACACCAACTGTAAATAGGGTGCGACAGTATGAAGATAGTCTCTCTCGTCCCATCGGTGTTGCAGCGATAGAAAACCTGACTAAGAAGATGGCTGAACAGAATAAGACACAGAATGAGACAATAGAGAAAATGACCAAGGCAATAGTTGAGCAAAACGAGACAATTTTTCACAAACTGCTTGAAAAACTTGCTGAGATTGGGAGAGAATCTTACTCTTCTCCAGCTCAGGCTCAAGCTCCTGCTCAGATCCAAGTTGCAGCTCAGACTGAGGTGCCTGCTCAGACCCAAGCTGCAGTTAAGACCAGAGTTGCAGCCATTAAGAAAAAACGCCCTCCTATGAGACCAACCAAAGGGAAACAGGACTCATTCCGAGGTTTCCTGTGGCTTTGCCTCTGCAATAATGGAGAGGACATGAGGAGATGGGATAAAAAACCTACTTCAGCCCTGCAGGCACGAGTGCTTGAGTTGCAAGGTAAAGCAAACAGAAGAAAGGATGGTTACATGAATATGGCTGCTCCAGTTCAGAATATGCACTGTCCCTGTCCAGACAGGAACTCACCTTGCAATTGGAGATGCTGTCCTCAGCATTAGGGTTGCCCTGCCTCCAGCCAGGAGGAGGAGAGGGATAACCGAGTTTATTGGACTGTGTGGATTCGATGGCCTGGCACATTAGAGCCATGAAAGTATAGAGCCCTGGTGGACACTGGTGCACAGTGTACCCTAATGCCATCGAATCATAGAGGGACAGAATCAGTCACTATTGCAGGAGTGACAGGAGGATCTCAAGAACTGACTGTACTGGAGGCCGAAGTGAGCTTGAATAAGAATAAATGGGAAAAGCATCCTATTGTGACTGGCCCAGATGCTCCGTGCATCCTTGGCATAGACTACCTCAAGAGAGGGTATTTCAAAGACCCGAAAGGGTATCGGTGGGCTTTTGGTATAGCAGCTGTAGAGACTGAGGGTGTTACACAGCTGTCTACCTTACCTGGCCTGTCAGATGACCCTTCTGTGGTAGGATTGCTGAAGGTTGATGTCGCGACGGGGGGAAGACAGGGCTACTCAATATGAGTGATCAGCAAGCTTCGTTTATTGATTCACACAGTTGCCTTTTATGTCCTAACATAATTAGCTCATACATATTACAAAAGTTAAGCTCATGATTGGTTAGTTCTTAGAAAGATCAACTCCGCCCTTGGTTCCTTCTTTACAGTTACTTTCATCCTCTTTTCCCATGCCTGAGCAGCTGCAATCTCCCTGTTATCATACAACAATTATAGTCAAGGACAAGGTGTCCTTGCCAGCCCAGCAGTTACAGGGGCTGAATCCGATGTTTCTCAAGCTTTTGCTCGGCCAGCTGGATCATGTCTACGTAACCCTTCTCAGCTAGCCATTCTCTCACAATTCCCCCGTTTTTATTTTGAATGACACAGGCTTGGTTAAACATCCGTAACACAAGGGTTTTCATACAAGACAACATACAACTCACACAAAGCAACGCTATTAGTACAATGATTAAGACTAGCAATCCTGTCTGTAAAAGGTTTCTCAGCCATCCGGACAGACCCAACCAGTCTCCAAGAGCACTCCTATAAGGCACGTAGTAAATGGGGAGCGGGGTGTTGCTAGGCTTGCACAAAAGCTGGTCGTGTTGAGTGACCGAGCTAAAGTTATCCACACATTTTCTCGTGGGTCAAACATCTCGCTATATGGGATGGCTCTTATGCTTACAACTAAGGCAACTACTATAAAGCTTTCTATACCTAAATTAACCATTTTCTCTGTTTCAACTTCTAAGCAAATAGCATGCACATAATACCTAAGGGTTACAGACCCCACAGACTGTACAATTAATTTCTGTCTTTGCGACCTCGTGGTTCACACTCAGGCGCAGCGGTCTCAGTCCGTTGGTTTACGGTGATTAGTCGGGTCACCTTCAGCGGCGACTTCAGGGTGGTCGATGGCGGGCCTTACCCAACGGCTGGGAACCCAGATGGTACCTGTATCGGTAGAAACACAGATATAGCCGCGTCCCACATAAACCACTTTTGCGGGACCTGTCCATTGACCTGTTTTAGCATCTTTATATAGCACTCTCATGTGCGGTGGCTGGGGGGCTTCTGACTTCACATAATGCCTCGCGATTGGCGGATCATTGCTATCTCCAAACACACATAAATGGTTGAGCACAAAGAGAACCTTTTGTACTCTTTCCCTTACGTCTACAATGTCTTTAAATTTCTCCAGGTAACGCTTTACTGTCCCGTTGGCTCTTTCTACTATGGCCTGCCCAGTCGGGGAATGGGGAATGCCAGTAACGTGAGTGATGTTCCATAGCTGCATAAATTGCTTCAACGACCCACTGCTGTACGCTGGGCCATTATCAGTTTTGATCGTGCCTGGAACTCCCAGGACGGCAAAACAACTCGTTAGATGTCGCCTTACATCGCGAACTTTTTCCCCCGGCTGTGGGGTAGCCCATATCATATGGCTGTATGTGTCTACAGTTACGTGCAAGTACTTCAATTGGCCAAGCGCAGAGACATGGGTAACATCCATTTGCCAAACCTCATTAGATTTCAATCCCCTAGGGTTAACTCCGCATCCGAGTCCTAATCCCAAATTGTGATGACTGCATATGGGGCAAGCTTTGACAATGGCTCGGGCTTCCTCTATGGAGAGTTTGTAAGTCCGAGCTAGCCCCTTCGCATTTTGGTGGAAGACAGAGTGAGCCTCTCGGGCTCGGCAGTGCGGTGCCAACGGAGGCTCTGTGGTGACCGTAACTAGGCGGTCGGCTCGAGCGTTGCCCTCTCCGAGGCCTTCTCCCCACTGGTGACTCCGGATGTGAATCACCGCGTACGGGTCATTTCTTTGCGTGATTGTGAGCTGCAAGCTGACTAGTAATTCTGTTAAGCGTCGATTCTTCAAGTCTCGCAGGCTCGCATCTTCAATGCGATTAACTATGCCTGCAACGTAGAGAGAGTCCGTGACTATATTTAGTGGGATATCTTTCCATCTGATGAATGCCCAGACCACTGCAAAAAGTTCCAGCGTTTGTAGAGAGTCCTGTGGCTGTGCCTGTAGGATTTGATGCTGCCATCCTTGCTCATCCTTCCAGGTTATGGCGGCAGTTCTGGAACGTCGGCCCGCATCGGTAAAGGCCGTGAGAGCCTGTGAGATAGGCTGGCTGGATCGCTTTGGCTTAACTATCCAGCTCATGTTCTCCATCCACGATAGGATGGGCGATGGTAGCGGCTTAATTATTAACGCCGCTCCATCATAGAGTAGTGCTGCTTGCAATTCTTCAGAATTCTGCAAGTACCACTCTAAATCAGTCTGCTTCATTGGCACCCATATCGTGTTTGGAGGGGTACCCTCTATCTGTAGAATACGGCACCGGCCCTTCTTGACCAAGTCTGCCAGCGTGGCAATTTTTTCCTGTATTGTCCGCCTTGGTTGTAGTGGAGGGGCTATCCATTCCAATACGATAGTGGTGGACCCCTGCTTCTCCCCCGTTTTTATTTTTTGCTGAGTTAAGGCTGCCATAAGGTACTGCTCACCACATAAAACAGTCAAGTCAATGGGCAGACCTTCAACACGCCGATGCGTGGAACGCGTAGTTACCATGGAAGCTATTTGTTGCAGCGTTTGTCTTTGTTGCTCAGTAAGCTGCACTGGCGTTGCAGGATCCGTTCCTCGCAGTAGGGGGCGCAGTTGATTCAGTAGTTCATTGGGGATGCCTGTAATAGGTCGAAGCCATTGTAGATCACCTAGCAGTCGCTGAGCATCATGAAGAGTCCGAATGTCCAGGTGCAGTGATAATTTTTGAGGCTGAATTGTCGTATCAGTGATGCGCCACCCGAGATACTTCCAGGGGCTTGATTCTTGCACCTTTTCGGGTGCTATTACCAGGCCTCTCTGCTTGAGCTGCTCTGCTAGCTCCTGCTTTTGTTGTGGAGAAAAGGGTGTCGGTTGAGCCAGCAAAATATCATCCATATAATGATAGATTAGAGTACGGGCCCAGTTTTGTCGCAGTGGCTGCAGGGCGGCATCAACGTAGATTTGGCACAATGTGGGCGAATTTCGCATTCCTTGCGGAAGGACTGTCCATTCAAAGCGTTGGTCCGGCCCCTCCCGATTAATCGCGGGAAGGGTAAAAGCAAATCTTTGTCTATCATCTTCATGCAAAGCAATAGTGAAAAAACAGTCTTTTAGATCCACAATAAGCAGGTGCCAGCCTTCCGGTATCATAGCTGGGTTGGGCAAACCAGGCTGTAATGCTCCCATGTCATACATTTGTTTATTTACAGCTCTCAAATCATGGAGCAGTCGATATTTCCCTGATTTCTTCTTAATAACAAAAATGGGAGTATTCCAAGGGCTTGTCGATAGCCTTAGGTGCCCTTGTTCGAATTGTTCTCGGACGAGTGTGTGCGCCTGTTCCAGACTTTCCCGTTTTAGTGGCCATTGCTCTACCCACACTGGTTCTGTTGTTCTCCAGCGAAGCGGGATCGGGAAAGTCCAAGCAATGGCCGCTCCTAAAAAGGGGGGTCCGAAGTAAGGACCATTCCCATTTGTGCAAGGATGTCACGCCCTATCAATGCATGTACCCCCTCAGGCAATGGGACAATAGAAACAGTACAGTTCACTACCTTGTCCCCTATGGTCCATCGTAGAAGGGGTGATTTGCGAGCAAGGGTCAATCCTCCTACTCCCGCGACTGTGGCGCTGCTCGCGTAGGTCGGCCATTGAGCCGGCCACTTATGCGTGCTGATTATGGAAATGTCAGCGCCAGTGTCTAGAAGAGCAACAAGTGATATAGTTAGGTTGGCGTATTGCACAGCAACCGGGCGTTGTGGCCTTTGGCGCAAGCCGACAGTTAGTAGGGCCATTTGTCCTGTAGATCCAAAGGCTCCTTGCCCTCGTGGCTGCTCTTGCAGCGGTGGAAGGGCTCCCGCAAGATGTGGTAGGGGAATTAATTGCGCCACCTTGGTGCCTTTAGCGATGAAGAGCGGTGGAAATAACGTGTGGGCCATGATCTGGATCTCACCGTGGTAATCTTTATCAATCAGTCCCACCAACACATTAAGTCCCAGCATGGTGGCTGATGAATGGCCTATAAGTAGTGCTCCGACAGCTTGTCCATTGATACAGATTGGTCCTTGAGTGCTAGTAGCAATCCGGACAGGCTTTGAGTCCAACAGGGTACAATCTACTGCTGTTGCCAGGTCCAAGCCGAGGCTTCCGCTTGTGGCTGGTCTGAGCTGAAGGGATTGAGTGCTGTCGGATATGCAGCCGCTTTTTGTGTCGGCGCGGGGTGGCTCTTCCCGCTGAATCGTCCGTTTCCCGGTTTAGAAGCGCGACATGCAGTCTCATTGTGGTTGTCCGACCGGCAGTTTCTGCACCATACTGAGCCGGCATTGCAGTTCTGTCTGATGTGTCCAGCAGCGCCGCAACGGTAGCATCGTGGGCGAGATGATTCGCTAGCATTTAATCGTTGAACGGAGGCTTGCAAAGGAGCAAGGGCTGCAAGAACTTGACTCTGCGTAGCCTGCGCGTGTTCCTTTAAACTATTCCCTAGTTCCTTTACTGCCTCAACTAACATTGCCTGTGGCCCTACCGGTACCTGAGCCATCCTTTCTAGTCCTTCCTCGATAGTCCATGTCCCTGGCAATGTAGCCAAGATGTTGCGTGTGGCCGGATTACTATTTTGTATAGCACACTGCTTTAGTATAGTGCCTCTGAGATAATCGGGCACCCCGGCCGCCTGTATGGCGTCTGCTACTCGATCTATAAATAGGCCAAATGGTTCCTCTCTTCCTTGCTTAATACCCATATATGAAGGCACACCTCCAGGTTCCTTAAGACGATCAAAAGCCTGTCTTGCCAATGTCATTGATTCTTTTACTTTATCCGGTCCCATAAGTGCCTGTGCTTCTGGCCGCAGATACGGTCCCACCCCCAATAGCTCATCAAGGGTGACTCCGTGTAACGGATCCCCCGGTTGCCTTACTGTGGCAACTGATTGCTGACAAGCAGCCTGCCAATGCGCATTAAACAACAGCTGCTGGTGTTGTGTCAAAATCAGCTTCATAATACTACGTACATCCCCCGGGAGTAATATATTGGTGCCCCAGATAAAGTCTAGCATTTGCCTTGTGGGCTCTCCTTTGATCCCTGAGTCACTCACCGTGGATCGCAACTGAGTTAATAATTTCCAATCTAGGTTCTGAATTGTGGCAGTTATTCGCCCTTGGTCATCTGGCTGGTAAGTTACCGGGAATGCCTCATGTACAATGCTCGAGGCAAATTCTCTATCTCCGGAGGCCATCGCCTCCTCTGCAATTTGCTGCCACATCCTCTGTCTTTCTGTGGTAATGCTCTGCCCCTCCGTGGAGGGATTATGACTCATTCTTTTCCCTGCATAACTTTCTTCTGACTTCTCTCCCTTTTCTGTTTCCATTGGGGGGGCCGATGGGTCCTCACTATCTCCAGGTGGCTCGGGAGGAGATGGAACAAAGACCGAGTGCTCCCACGCTCCCGCTACCCCTTGAGGGACGACTATAGTGCGAACCGAGAGAGGCAACGGGCAACCCGAGGGAAGGGTAGCTGGCTTTTGTTGCGAGGCAGTTGCACCCGTCCCAGTTGATCCCCCTAACCTTTCAGACGCAGCAGCAGCAGCTCTCTGCTCTGCTTTATGCATCACCAGAGCGTTCGTAACTGCACGCCAAGGCTTCATCAGTTTCTTGGCTAACTTCTCATCACTTATTACTTCATCAAATAATTTATCCCCATATCTCCGCCACTCCTCTTCCTCAAAAACTGTATCGGGATTGGCAAAGAATCCTCTAGCTACCCCATAAGCTAATAACTCTGGTAATTCCTTTTTACAATGTAAACCTTCTATGCTCCGCTTTTCTAAAAAGCATTTGAGCAAATCATATGCCGCTTGTCTATTCATACCTTCGTCAGCGCGCTGTTGCAGCCTTTCAGACTTCGGCGGCGCGTAGCCAGCAGGACACTCTCTATAGGTGCTCCTGAGCGCGGGGACCTTTTCCTTTAATCCCTTTCGCTCTTGGGCGCGGGGACCTTTTCCTTTAATCCCTTTCGCCTCCTGCGCTGCTTACAGGACCAGCACTGAGACTCCGTTGACCGTGGCTCGCAGGTTCAGCCCTCTGTAGGGTCCCTGTTCGGGCGCCATTTGTCGCGACGGAGGGAAGACAGGGCCACTCAATATGAGTGATCAGCAAGCTTCGTTTATTGATTCACACAGTTGCCTTTTATGTCCTAACATAATTAGCTCATACATATTACAAAAGTTAAGCTCATGATTGGTTAGTTCTTAGAAAGATCAACTCCGCCCTTGGTTCCTTCTTTACAGTTACTTTCATCCTCTTTTCCCATGCCTGAGCAGCTGCAATCTCCCTGTTATCATACAACAATTATAGTCAAGGACAAGGTGTCCTTGCCAGCCCAGCAGTTACGGGGGCTGAATCCGATGTTTCTCAAGCTTTTGCTCGGCCAGCTGGATCATGTCTACGTAACCCTTCTCAGCTAGCCATTCTCTCACAGGTTGAAGAACAACAGGTACCACTTGCTACTTCCACGGTGCATCGACGACAGTATCGCACTAACCGAGATTCTTTGATTCCCATTCAGAACCTGATTCGTCGGCTGGAGACCCAAGGAGTGATCAGCAAGACTCGCTCACCCTTTAACAGCCCGATATGGCCAGTGCGCAAGTCTGATGGTGACTGGCGTCTAACAGTAGACTATCGTGGCCTGAATGAAGTCACACCACCACTGAGTGCTGCTGTGCCAGACATGCTAGAACTGCAATATGAACTAGAGTCGAAGGCAGCCAAGTGGTATGCTACAATTGACATTGCTAATGCCTTTTTCTCTATTCCTTTAGCAGCAGAGTGCAGGCCACAGTTTGCTTTCACCTGGAGGGGTGTCCAGTATACCTGGAATCGACTGCCCCAGGGGTGGAAACACAGCCCTACTATTTGCCATGGACTGATCCAGACTGCACTGGAGAAGGGTGGAGCTCCAGAACACCTGCAATACATTGATGACATCATTGTGTGGGGTAATACAGCAAAAGAAGTTTTCAAGAAAGGTAAGGAAGTAATTGAGATTCTCCTGAAAGAAGGTTTTGCTGTGAAAAGAGGTAAGGTCAAGGGACCTGCACGAAACATCCAGTTCTTGGGAATTAAATGGCAAGATGGTCGTCGCCAGATCCCAATGGAGGTGATTAACAAAATAACAGCTATGTCCCCACCTACTAACAAAAAGGAAACACAAGCCTTCTTAGGCGTTGTGGGATTCTGGAGAATGCATATTCCAGGTTATAGTCAGATTGTGAAACCTCTCTATGAAGTGACTCAAAAGAAAAATGAGTTTGTGTGGGGTCCTGAGCAACGACAAGCCTTTGAACAAATTAAACAAGAGATTGTGCGTGCAGTAGCACTTGGACCAGTCCGAAGGGGACAGGACATTAAAAACGTACTGTATACTGCAGCTGGAGATAATGGCCCTACCTGGAGCCTATGGCAGAAAGGACCAGGGGAGACTCGAGGTCGACCCCTGGGATTTTGGAGTCGAGGCTATAAAGGCTCCGAGGCCAACTATACTCCAACTGAGAAAGAAATCTTGGCAGCGTATGAAGGAGTTAGAGCTGCTTCAGAAGTAATTGGTACTGAAGTACAGCTCCTCCTGGCGCCACGATTGCCAGTGTTAGGTTGGATGTTCAAAGGTAAAGTTCCTTCTACTCATCATGCCACCGATGCTACCTGGAGTAAGTGGATTGCCTTAATCACACAGCGAGCTCGAATAGGAAATCCAAATCGTCCAGGAATTGTAGAAGTGATCACAAACTGGCCTGAAGGCGGAGATTTCACAATGCCACCAGAGGAGGTGGTAACACGTGCTGAGGAAGCCCCACCATATAATGAACTCTCAGATAATGAGAAACAGTATGTGTTGTTCACTGATGGATCTTGTCGTATTGTAGGAAAGCATCGAAGATGGAAAGCTGCTGTATGGAGTCCTACACGACGAGTTGCAGAAGCTACTGAAGGAGAAGGTGAATCAAGTCAATTTGCAGAGGTAAAAGCTATCCAGCTGGCCCTAGACATTGCTGAACGAGAAAAGTGGCCAATACTCTATCTTTATACTGACTCATGGATGGTGGCAAATGCTCTGTGGGGATGGTTAAAACAATGGAAGCAGAGCAACTGGCAGCGCAAGGGTAAACCCATTTGGGCTGCTGAATTATGGCAAGATATTGCTGACCGGCTAGAGAAACTAGTCGTGAAAGTACGCCATGTAGATGCCCACGTACCTATGAGTCGAGCCACCGAGGAACATCGAAACAATCAGCAAGTGGACCAAGCAGCTAAGATTTTCCAGACAGATTTAGACTGGGAACATAAAGGTGAATTGTTCTTAGCTCGATGGGCCCATGACACTTCAGGTCATCAAGGAAGAGATGCAACGTACAAATGGGCTCGTGACCGAGGGGTGGATTTAACCATGGACGCTATTGCGCAGGTTATCCACGACTGTGAAACATGCGCCGAAATCAAGCAAGCTAAAAGGTTAAAACCTTTGTGGCATGGAGGTCGGTGGTTGAAATACAAGTACGGGGAGGCTTGGCAAATTGACTATATCACACTCCCTCAAACCCTCCAGGGTAAGCGTTACGTGCTTACAATGGTGGAAGGAAGCACCGGATGGTTGGAAACCTATGCTGTGCCCCATGCCACGGCCCGGAATACCATCCTGGGCCTTGAAAAGCAAGTCTTGTGGCGACATGGTACTCCAGAGAGAATTGAGTCTGACAATGGAACTCATTTCAAAAACAATCTTATAAGTAGCTGGGCAAAAGAACATGGTATTGAGTGGATATATCATATTCCCTATCATGCACCAGCTTCTGGAAAAATTGAACGATACAATGGATTGTTAAAAACTACCCTAAAAGCGATGGGTGGTGGATCCTTTAAAAATTGCGACAAGCATTTAGCTCACGCTACTTGGTTAGTTAATACCAGGGGATCCATCAACCGAGGTGGTCCTGCTCAATCAGACCTTTTACATATTGTAGAAGGGGATAAAGTCCCTGTGGTGCATGAAAGGAATATGCTAGGGAAAACTGTATGGGTTTTTCCTGCCTCGGGCAAAGGCAAACCCATTCGTGGGACTGTTTTTGCTCAAGGACCTGGATGTACTTGGTGGGTGATGCTGAAGAATGGAGAAGTTCAATGTGTACCTCAAGGGAATTTGACCCTGGGTGAGAATACTTAATTCCGAGTATGATGTTAGTTGTTTATAATACTAACAGTGTTCTATAAGTGTTTTTCAGGATGAAACCTAGCCGGATTGATCAAGTGGCGTCTAGTAAAACTTCTCCGAGATGGACATGTTACCCATGGGCACGAACCACAATGAATTTCACACTGTCTTTCCTACCCTGAGAACCTGATCTGCTGTGAAATGGACTTAAGCTTTTGTATATAGAGATAAATTATAACTGAGTGATTTACATATATCTATCTATATATGTATGTATGTATAGATTTTAGAGATGATAGTAGTTGTAATCTAAGCATGATGCAAATGGTATGGAATAAGGGGTGGAATGTCCTGGTTTGAAGTAAAACCGAACCAATTTTCTGTTCTGTAACTTTACATCCTAGCTAGGCCTCCTCTAACTCTCTGAAATTAACGGCATATTGTGGAGAAAACTGCTCGTTCTCAGAATGATAAGCCCAATGTTTGTGCTCCATGCCAAGGAACGATATGCAGGGAGGCCCTTGCTTATACTTATTGCTATAACAACCAAGGTCGGCCAATTTCGTTGTTTGCCCCCTTAGAGGGTCGGAAACGGAAAAACGTAGAGGGGTCACATCGGTGGGGAGGAGCGGACAGGACAGGTGACCCAAACCTGACCAACTGGGGTATTCCATCCCATCTGCCCCACGCTCAGTATAAAGGCTGAGGGATCAAAGGGTCAGCCCCCTTCCTGCGATGGCCGACGTCCAGAGAGGACTCTGTCTGTTCATCTGCCTTTGATCCCGATCCGTGTGTTCCTGACTCCAGAGCTGGAATCCAGTTCCCATTCGTCACTGAGTCCAGTCTGGGACTTCCCCAGTGCCTGCCGGTGACGTGACTGTCATCCTGGGAGCTTGATACGGTTTTGTATATATTGTATCTAGTTCATTATTTTCTTCTTTATTTTTATTTTAATATTAATTTTTCATTAAAGTAGTTTAGTTCATTCTAAACTTCTGAATCTCCTTATCTCTTTCTCCTCCTCTCTCCTCTTTTGTGGGGGGGGGAAGGGGGGGGAAGGGCCATCTGCCGGTCCGGTTTTGGTAAATTCAGCCGAAACCACGACAGCCGTCACCGCAAACAACCTGTTCAGTCCTGGGGACACAACTCATAAATGGCACAAGTTGAGCTAAGCGTGTTCCTTTTTCTATTGTTACCGGTGGGGTTGCTGTTGATACCATAGCACAAATTTGTCCTGTATAATCGGCGTCAATAACTTCCACATGCAGCATGAGTCCTTGTAGGGTGGTACTTGATCTTCCTATTAGTAAAGCACTCAGTCCCCTACCAATTGGTCCCCAGGCATCTAAGGGCACTTTGTGCACCCATTGAGTCGTTATAGTCACTGTGTGGGAGGTGGATACATCCATCCCGGCTGATCCATTTTTTTTTTTTTTTTAAAGAAAAAACAATATTTATTTGCAATACAAACAAAGTCCCAATATTGGATCAGTATATATAGAGTCACTAATTTTCCTTCATAACTCAGAAAGCAGAACTATTCCTCACTAACAAGCTCTCATTTGTACTAATCAGAAGATGCATCTTTTTTCTTTTTTTTTTTTTTTCTTTAAAGAAGAAAGACCACTAACAGCACAGGAAGCCTTTACAAACCAGCTTAGCTGTAATGCAATACAGATGCACTGTCAAAAAATCCCTGAAAAAATATATTCCTCCATGAGGTAAGATGCAATTAGGATATTCTCAATTTTCTCACTCACAACCGTACTTACTCTCATTCTCCCTTCCAATGACCCACGATCCCAACATTGTTGCAAACAAAACCCAACGAACAAACAAACAGAAAACAAGAAAGAGAAGCTCATTCCAACATTCTGGTAATATCTTTAACTCTCATGTAACTGAAAAAAAAAAAAAAAGCCACGGATTTTTTCTAAATATCCATTTTTTTGTACTTTTTTCAAGAAAAAGAAAAAAATAATAAAAAAAAAAATCTCCATCTGGAGGAATGTTTGACGCTGTCACATCCTGAAACTGTTCTTTTTGTTAAAGTGGACAGGGAGGGGGGAGAAAGGAGGGACTACATTGCAGCCAATAAAGAAATCTTCAAATCCGTTCTGCCCTCCTCCCAGAAATTATTACCACTTCCTCCCCCTCCCGGCTCGGGGACTCGGATTCTCAGGGACTACTTCCTCAAGCTCATTTTGTCCTGTCATAGGATCATCCTCATCAGCATTACTGTCCGAATCCTCTGGCAGAGGTGGATACAAAAAGGGGTTAAGTGATGGCCGCGCCCTTTGTTCTTCCGCAATCGGCACTGGCGGAGCAGAGGGCTGCACATACTCTCCTGACTTAGATACAGGGAGTCCCTCCTGCGGCCACACATATCCCGAATCTGCCGCTTGTTTATGCGAGTCTTTTGCAGCTTCTATCTGTTCTCGGGGCAGCACATACTTATACTTTTTCTCTTTTCCTTCCAATTTATTATCAGAAAGCCGCGCCCCCCATCAGCACCCCCTCCCGTCTTCTTTTTTGGTAACAGGGGGTTTTAGGACCGGGGGTTTTGGGACCGCAGATGGCTCCGCCCCTCCTTTTAAGTCCGGCCCGGAAGGATCAGGCGACTCATTTTTTCCCACCGTTTCCGCCTGCTCCCTCTGCTCTTTAAACCTTTTCAAAGTCTCTAGTAGCAAGCGCCACGTTGTTAGTAGTTCAGTCGCTTCCCTGGAGCCTCTCGTGGCTCCATCAAACAATTTATCACCCAAGTCCTTCCATTGTGATACACTAAACGCTGTGACAGTGGTAACTTCAATGCCTTGTCTTTTGCCCCAGAGCAACATTTTCCGTAAAGTCAACTCGGGGAGGTCCACGCCTCGCCGTTTCAAAAGCAACTGCCACATAGAGAGTATGATACCCTCTTCTTTGGACTGGTTCCCTCCCATGTTCCCAGTAGCTCACCTCTCCAGGTGTCTCATTCACGATCCGGATCAACAGCAGCTCTCCTCGCCGCTCTCAGCTATACTGGGCTCCGTCTCCACGGCTATCTCCAGCCGTCCTTCTTCCATGCAATATCACGTCGGGGTCACCAGATGTCGTTGTTGAGACGGACAAACGACACGGACAGCACTCTTCCGAAGTTCAAGCAGTAACAGTCTACCCTTTATTGCCACACGTACTTATATATTCTTTCTTAACACGTGTTCTTTTACTATTGGTTACATATTGTCATAACAATATATCATTGGTTGTCTTTTGCAAACATCAAAGCTACTCCTTATCTTGTCAGTCTCCAGCTGGTACCTAAAAGTTGTTTACTTCTCAGGATGTTTTCTACTCCCTTCTTTCTCAAGGATATACTTTAATCTCTGCAAGGTCAATTCCTGACTGCATTCCCTCAATCAAGGGTTCCACGGACCCGCCGTAGTCCCCCACATCTAAGAAAGATGGAGAGAGACTTTTTACCAGGGCCTGTAGTGACAGGACAAGGGGCAACAGTTTTAAGCTGAAAGAAGGTAGATTTAGACTGGACATAAGGAAGAAATTTTTTATGATAAGGGAGAACAGGTTGCCCAGAGAAATTGTGGATGCCCCATCATTGGAAGCGTTCAAGGTCAGGTTGGACAGGGCTGATCAGGCAACCTGATCTAGTGAAAGATGTACCTGCCCATGGCAAGGGGGGGGGTTGGACTAGATGACCTTTGAAGGTCCCTTCCGACCCAAACCATTCAATGATTCTATGAGTAAAACTTTAAATATATGAGAAATATAAACAGTAAATTACCTTAAAAGTTAAAAAGAGTATGCACTCTTTAAACTGATTTTTTTGTTTCTGCTATTGCAGAGTTAGGCCGCACAATTGCAATCCTAGTTTCCAGTTAGTTTACCCACCTTAATATTCCATAATAATTTTTACTGTCCTTTTAGCTGTGACATCTGTCTCACAGACCTTCTTCAACCTCATTTTTCAATATATGACCACAGCCTTATGTACAGTACACTTTTTAGACCCTATTGTGAAAAGAGAACTTTCTCCTAGGTTTTCCTGTGGCTTTCATATTTTTATAGTAGTTAAATTCAGGATACAATCTGAGCCAAAGAGAAATTTTAGTGCCCATTTTGAGAAGGCCCATGTTTTTTCCTTAGAGTAATTAGCATTTTTATTATTCTGTATGTTCAATACCATTAAGAGCCTAGGCTCTATCTAATTGCCCTATTGGTACTTGCATCCAAACAATTAATTTTCAACCCCAATGCCTTTTTAGCTGCTTTCTACCCTACATACGTCCACAGTACAAAGATGCAGAAATTTTCCCTGGTAAGATTACCTAAGCTGGTCTGCTTCTGGAAACATCTATGTCCTGTCAACACAGACAATTTAAGTATCTCAGTCCTGTCAAGATCTGCAGTCTAAATATTCCTTCACCTAACCTCACATATATTTAGTTGTATTTGGTTTACGTGGTAATGTTGGGGGGGGGGGGGCTGCAGGTGTGGCCTCCCTGAGAAGACATCAAGCATCAAGAGCTGTCCCTATGTTGGACAGAGCCAGTTTCAGCCAGTTCCAAAATGGACCCACCGCTGGCCACAGCTAAGCCAATCAGCAAAGCTGGTGGCACTTCTGTGATAACATACTTAGGGTAAAAACTGCGGCACAACAGCTGCTGGGAGAGAGGAGTGAGAATATGTGAGAGAAACAACTCTACAGACACCAAGATCAGGGAAAAAGGAGGGGGAGGAGGTTCTCCAGGCACCTGAGCAGAGATTCCCCTGCAGCCTGTGGAGGACCCCACACTGAAGCAGGTGAATCTGCCCTGAAGAAAGCTGCAGCCCGTGGAGAGCCCACACAGGAGCAGGCTCCTGGCAAGAACTGTGGCCTATGGGGAACACATGCTGGAGCAGTCTGTTCATGAAGAATTGCAGCCCATGGAGAGAGGAGGAGTTCTTGAAGGACTGTGTCCCGTGTGTGGGACCCCATGCTTGAGCAGGGGAAAAGTGTGAGGAGGAAGGAGAGGCAGAGACAAAGCATTATGAACTGACCGCAACCCCCATTCCCTATTCCCCTATGACACTTGGGGGGAGGAGGAGGCAGAATAGTCTTGAGTGAGGTTGAACCTAGAAAGAAGGGTGGGGGGAAGATATTTTTAGTTTTGTTTTTATTTCTCAGTGTCCTTACTCAGTTATTAATAGTCAAGAAATTAAATTAATTCCCAAATTGTTTTGCCTGGGATGATAATTGGTGAGTGATCTCCCTGTCTTTATCTCAACCCACAAGTTTTGTTCATCATATTTTCTCCCCTATCCTGAAGAGGAGGGGGAATGATAGAGCGGCTTGGTGGGCACCTGGAAGCCAGCCAAGGTTAACCCACCACATTAGTATAATAGAAATTGTCATGATTGGTTACATCAGTGGTCAGACTCCCAGTAAGGTATTCTGAATCACTCCACTTGGACATTGAGTCCTTGACTGCAACTCTTTGAGTGCAACCATCCAGCCAATTCCTTATCCACTCAGTGGTCCATCAGTCAAATCCATGTCTCTCCAATTTAGTGCGGGACAGTGTCAAATGCCTTGCACAAGTCTAGGTAGATGATGTGAGTTGCTCTTCCCTTATCCACCAATGCTGTAATGCCGTCGTAGAAGGCCACTAAATTTATCAGGCATGATTTTACCTTAGAGAAGCCATGTTGGCTGTCACCAATCACCTCCTTATTTTCCACGTGCCTTAATATAGTTTCCAGGAGGATCTGCTCTACGATCTTGCCAGGCACAGAGGTGAGACTCACTAGCCTGTAGTTCCCTGAGTCTTCCTCAGGACCCACAGATGAATCTCATCAGGTCCCATGGATTTGTGCACCTTCAGGTTCCTCAGATGGTCTTGAACCTGATCTTCTCCTACAGTGGGCAGTAGATCAGGTTTCACAAAGCAAGTCCCATGGTCTAAGCAGCTGAACCCCTTGCTGCGGCACCAGTTCTGTAACCATTTGTTGACTCGACAGATTTGACTGGCCCCTTTCAACCCCCTTCCCTTTGACCAGGAGGACTGATGAAAAAACTACCTGCACCCCAGAGTCCCTGACCACCACTCCCAGATCTCTGTAGTTCTTCTTAATACTCCTCAGGCTGCTCCTGGCTGTATCACTGGTGCCCACGTGAAACAACAGCAGTGGATAATAGCCAGAGGACTGTATAAGGCTTGGCAGTCTCTTGGTAATGTCTCTGATATGAGCTCCCAGTAAGCAGCACACACCCCTAGTGTCATGATTTGGGCCAGCTTGGCCAATGACAAAACAATAAATGCTCTCCCCTACCTCTCATTCCAAGGAGAGGAAGAAGAGAGATAAAGAAAGTTATGAGTTTAGGATAAAACACTAAACTACTGTAATGAAATAACAATAATAAAAAGGAAAAAGATACAATTTATATAAATACATATACAAAATAGTATCACGCTCCCAGGGAGATGTCACCAGCAGGCACTGGGAATGTTCCAGACTGGTCTCAGTGACAAATGGGAACTGGATTCCAGAACGCACTGATGGGGATCAAAGGTAGATGAACTGACAGGGTCTTCCTTGGGCATCAGTCATCAAAGAAAGAAAATCCTTGAAGAAGAGTCCTTGAAGAGGAGCTGACCTTATGTCTTTGATCCCTCAGCTTTTATACTGAACATTGCAGATGGGATGGAATACCCTATTGGTCAGTTTTGGGTCACCTGACCTGTCCACTCCTCCCCACAAGTGCGACCCCTCCATGGGGTAAACAACCAAGTCAGCTGACCCTGGTTGCCACAGCAACAAGTATAAGCAAGAGCCTCTCTCACTGAACAGAAAGTTGGCTCTGCTTCACCCCAAACCAGGACACCTAGAGAGATTTTGTAAGGTCAGCAAATGTGTGCCTCTCTACCTCTCAGGAGAGAGTCACCTGCTACTATCACCCGTTGTCTTTTCTTAGTTGTGCTGGTTGTTATACAGGGAGCAGATCAGGCTGCCTTACTCAGCTCCAGCACCTCTCCTGACGTGACTGGTCTTTCCTCTTCATTCTGCAGCGAAGTGGTTCTGCAAGGGCACCTCAGACTTTGGGGGAAGTCTCTTCTTCCTGCTGGTCCTTGCCAATGCAAGCTTCTTTTCTTCTGCATTACTGCCCCCCCTCCCTTCTGTGTGTCCCGGTGGGAGGAGTTTTTGGTTGTTTGGCTGTGGGCTGCATATCCCCTGCAGACTGTGCTTGGAACCATCTATCTATCTATCTTCTCAGCCTCCCTGATGCTACGCAGCTGCCTCACCACATCCTGCAGCTCAGCCACCTGCTGCAGGAGGTCCTCCACCTTTTGCAGACAGGTGTGCCACCTTTCCCTGCCCCAGGAGAAAGGTCGAGGCACCTCTTGCAGTCTGAGGTCTGCACCGCAGCCTCTCCCTTCAGCAGCTCCGTCTTGGTGGAGGCATCGGCCACCACTGGGGTAGATGGTGCAGAGCCCCCCAGCCGGAGCTGCAGCCTTTGCTCTCAGATGAGTGCCCACCATTCTGCCTTGAGTGCCCTTGATCTGTGCAGATGGTCACAGAATGATGCCTGAGTCTGGGTTACATGTACTTCATGTCTCCCACTCGGCCAGTGAAATGCCTCTCCTTTGAATAGGCGCCCTCTCTGAGCACCCTTTCATGCAATCTGCCATGCCACACCCCAGCTGATGCGCCATGCTCTGTTCTCATTGCAGCTGGTCACTAGCACTCCCTAGGTGGCTTTTTATAGGTGTGGGGAAGGTTGCCATTGCACCGGGATCAGTGCCTCCCATGAGAGCTGCTGGCTCCTGGTGGGTCTCTCAGCTGCCCTGTTGTCTCCCTGCCTCAGGAAAACCCCCTGTGTGTCAAGATCTGCCACTCCACTGTGTATCTGGCCAGCTCCGGAGCAGCTACCCTCAGCGACTGACATAAAATTAAAAAACCCAAGAGGATGTCCAATGTTGTATCTGTCAGCATTAGACAAAGGAGAAAGAATTGCTTAATACATGGCTGAATGTGTTGTGCAAGGATCAAATAAAAATATATGCACAGATCAAAGGGGGCATGTGCAAGTTCAAACCTAACACTCACCTCAGTTTACACAAAGATCCACATGATGTGGTGCTGATTTATCTGCACCACTCCACTTTCCAGCTGTAAGGAGAAAAGCACCACAAGTTCACAACATCAATGTATGCTTTGCAGTGCTCCAAATTACATAGCCTGATGTCGAAACTGTACAAGCTACATAATGGAGTCTGTTCTGCTCTTGGTGAATATGTTCTGCTCCTGTGTAGGAGAGGAGGAAAGAACCCTAAGGAAAAAAAAAGGCAAGAATATTCCATATTAAAAGAACTAACTAAACTAACTTGAACAAATTACTCTGAACACTCATTTTATCTAGTCTATAATTTTATAATTGATGCAACACTACATTTTGTACAAGCAGTTGTGAAAAAAGTCTTGGGATGAATGTCACAACAAAACAGTGCTTTTAACATTAGTGCAATTTCACTCTGAACAACTCCTTAACAGATTAATCCTCTGTCTCAGAAGCCCAACACAAGAAGCAATGGGAACACTGACTATCCATGGGAATTAATGTTTATCTTTGGAAAGTCAAAATCCATCACAATTTCAGTTTTCAGCTAAACATGGGGAAAGAGTTCTTAAATTTCAGCACTTTAAAAAGTCTGTAATAAAACTGCCTTGAAGAAAAAGTTTGACTCGCTCCCACAGGATTCGTTATTTCCCAAATAAATGTAACATGGCATTTCAATATGTTTATATTCACAGAATCACAGGATCGTCATGGTTGGAAAGGACCTCTGAGATCACCGAGTCCAACCATACACACACAAAAAAACCCCCTACAATCTCGGCCACTAGAGCATGCCCTGAAGTGCACATCTACACGTTTCTTAAATACCTCCAGGGATGGTGACTCAACCACCTCCCTGGGCAGGCTGTTCCAGTGCCTGACCACTCTCTCAGTAAAGTAATTCTTCCTACTATCTAATCTAAATCTCCCCTGCCACAACTTCAGACCATTTCCTCTGGTCCTGTCATTATTCCCTTGGGAGAAGAGGCCAACACCCACCTCTCTACAACCCTCTTTCAGGTAGTTGTAGAGGGCAATGAGGTCTCCCCTCAGCCTCTTCTTCTCCAAACTAAACATGCCCAGTTCCCTCAGCCTCTCCTCATATGACTTGTTCTCTAGACCCCTCGCTACCTGGAAAGGCCAAATTATACATAATAAATGATTGTTCAGAAAGAGATTTCACGTTATCTGTCTTGTCCACTACAAAATATAATGCTATTCTAAACGACAAATGTTGAGTTCTTAATCAACAAAACTACTTACAGTAATTTTACTACAGATTATCATATAGCTGTGAGGATGTGCAATAGAAAGATGATAGAGTATTTTTATAAGATCAAATGTTATTTAAAAATTCATATTACTGTATGTCTTGAAATTGTTCTGACAAGTCTTTTCAATCTTTCTCTACTCTTCAGTATTACCATAGGCTCAATACTCCAGTCTTTACAAGCAGAAATGTGATGCATCGTAAATTAAGGGAACAGCTGAGGAGGTTCTTGGAGTGTGTTGGGGATAACTTCCTGACACAGCTGGTGAGGGAGCCAACTAGGGAAGGAGCCCTGCTCGATCTGCTGTTTGTAAACAGAGAAGGACTTGTGGGGGGTGGTGGCTGTCTGGGCATAGTGATCATGAGAAGCAAGGAGGGGGATCAGCAGAACTGCCACCCTTGACTTCCAGAGGGCAGACTTTGGTCTTTTCAGGAACCTGCTTGACAGAGTCCCTTGGGAGGCAGTCCTGAAGGGCAAAGAAATCCAGGAAGGCTGGATGATTTTCAAGAAGGAAGTCCTAAAGGCGCAAGAGCAGGCTGTCCCCGTGTGCCAAAAAATGAGCGGTCAGGGGAAAAGACCGGCCTGGCTGAACAGGGAGCTATGGTAGTATGCTGTATGGAGTCCTACATGACAAGTTGCAGAAGTGACTGAAGGACAAGGTTAATCGAGTCAATTTGCAGAGGTAAAAGCCATCCAGCTGGCCCTAGACATTGCTGAACGAGAAAAGTGGCCAGTGCTCTATCTCTGTACTGACTCATGGATGGTGGCAAATGCTCTGTGGGGGTGGTTACAGCAGTGGAAGCAGAGCAACTAGCAGCGCAAGGGTAAACCCATCTGGGCTGCTGAATTATGGCAAGATATTGCTGACCAGCTGGGAAACTAGTCATGAAGGTGTGCCATGTAGATGGCCATGTACCTATGAGTTGGGCCCCTGAGGAACATCAAAACAATCAGCAAGAGAATCAGGCTGCTAGAATTTTCCAGACAGATTTGGACTGGGAACATAAAGGTGAGCTATTTTTAGCTCGGTGGGCCCATGACACTTTAGGTCATCAAGGAAGGGATGCAACATATAAATGGGCTTGTGACTGAGGGATGGATTTAACCATGGACGCTATTGCGCAGGTTATCCACGATTGTGAAATGTACCAAAACTGATCATGGTTTTTTTGTTGTTATTAAGATGAAAACAAAAGAGTGTTGGCCTTTATGGTATCAATATATTCTTATTCCTTTTGAGAAGTAGACCAACTTTTTCCTTGATTTTCTTCTTCCTGCTACAACACCTTTAGATTACTCTCATGTTATCCCTTCTACTTCTCATTACCTGTATTTGAGTTTTTGTCTCATCCTAATTTATCCTCATGTTTTTATATTCATTTTTTTGGAATCTGGCTTAGTTTTCAACTTCCTATACTCTTCCTTCTTGTGTCATCTAAAAGATCATGTTTTTACCTACTTTGATTTTTTAATAAGCTTCTCCATTGTTTATGCTTCTGATTTAATATATTTTTTTAAGGAAATGTGAAATCTATAGAATCTCTTAGACTTGTTTCCCACAAAAATTATCTTGCCAATTCTGTGATCTTATTGAATAATGGTCCACTGCTTTTCTTTTTTCTTCCCTTCTTGAGGATTAGGAACTCTGACATTTAGTGGTCAGTCTCACCCCAGCTGCTTTACACCTTCACGTTCTCTGTCAGTTCCATCTGACTGGCTTAAATCAAATCTGCAAGAACCTCATTTTTTTCCAAAATTTTGAAAGACACATTGGTAGAATTTTCTGGTTTGACTCCTATATCTCTGGTTTTCTAACAGATATCCAGAGCTGTTTAATTCCTTCATGTCATCACATCTGGGGCTTTCACATGATTCTATCAGTTTACAAATCTTCATTCACCTAATCTTCCCAGTTCTATGGTCCACAAAAAACTATATTGTGACAGTGCCCTCATTTTTTTTTGCTGTTACTTTCACCCATAAACTTACAGCCCACCTATCTTCTTTCACACCCTGGACCTTAGAACAATTGTTGTATAATCCTGATATGCAAGAAAACATCAGCTCTCTTTTGCCCTCCTTACCCTCCCTAAATAAGTTATACCCTTCCATATCAATATTCTACTCATGTAAATTACTCAAACAAGTGCTTGCTATGCCAATTAACATACAATTTTGATCATGTACTGAGACTTGTAGGCCTTAAAAAAAAAATTCATTTTTTCTAACACCTGTGGACTGTTTTCACAAATTCTTATTAGTTCAAATTTAATGTCCTCTGAACTCGGGTTGCAAGCCTATAACATCACAATTAACAAAGGCAAACCAGGCCAATTAACTTAAAAGACTGTTCCTCCTCTTCAGGTAACCTATGGGTGATTTGAAGAAAGAAAGGAAAAGGCTGGCTGAAACAGGAGATCAAATAAACTTTGGCAGGTTTAAAAAGGACACTTCACATTGAGGAAGTTACTTGTTTGAGGGAACCAGACTGAGATGAGGGGGAACATCTAGATTACAATCACAAAGGATGGAGGTCTAGATAAGTATGTATGTATAAATATGTATGTACATTACTTTTTTGGTGACCTTTTTTTTCCCCCAAATACTTTATTCCACTGATAGGTAAGCAATTCTTGCCTAAATTTTGTGTATTACTAAGGCAAAAGGAAAAATTTGGTTGAGGTACAAGTACTCTGAACTGACCGCAACCCCCATTCCCCATCCCCCTGCACTGCTCAGAGGGAGGAGATAGAGAAGTTGGGAGTGAAGTTGAGCCCAGGAAGAAGAGAGGGGTGGGGAGAAGGTGTTTTAAGATTTGGTTTTATTTCTCATTACCCTACTCTGATTTGATTGGCAATAAATTAAATTAATTTCCCTGAGTTAAGTCTGTTTTGCCCATGACAGTAATTACTGAGTGATCTCCCTGTCCTTATCTTGACCCATGCCTGAGGGTTGGGATGCCATCCAGAGAGACCTGGACAGACTGGAGAAGTGGGCCAGTGTGAACCTCATGAGGTTCAACAAAATCAAGTGCAGAGTCCTGCACCTGAGTCAGGCTGGGTATCAATAAAGGCTGGGGGATGAAGAGATTGAGAGCAGCCCTGCTGAGAAAAACTTGGGGGTACTGGTGGATGAAAAGCTGGACATGAGCTGACAACGTAAGCTTGAAGACCAAAAAGCCATCCCCATCCTGGGCTGCATCAAAAGAAGCGTGGCCAGCAGGTCCATGGAAGTGATTCTGCCCCTCTATTCTGCTCTGGTGAGACCCCACCTGGAGTACTGCGTCCAGCTCTGGAGTCCTCAGCACAGGAAAGACATGGACCTGTTGGAACGGGTCCAGAGGAGAGCCATAAAAATGATCAGAGGGATGGAGCACCTCTGCTATGAGGACAGGCTGAGAGAGTTGGGGTTGTTCAGCCTGGAGAAGAGAAGGCTCCAGGGAGACCTTATTGTGGAGATTTGGAGAAATGGTTCCTACATCCAGAGTTTTTCCAGAACATTGCCACCTAGGGTCTGATAGTGTTTTTAAGATTACCAAAAAATGTTGCTTATAATGCAGAATCCTGTCACAAAATTATTTGAAAAATATCAAAAGAATATGTTTTAATGCCACTGATAATTGCAATCACTTAGTAAAAGCAAATCAAATGCATGTGGAAGAATTTGCTTTCTCTCTAGTCAGGCTTCATTGAAGCAAGATTTTGCAACTCTGTGATGATCACATGCATAATTGCTGCTGTTTCTGTTTTTCAACGTTTCCAGTTTATGTTACATTTCTAATGAAAACTGATATATAGCAGTCACCATGAATAAGTCAACATTTACCAACAATTACCATACAATGACATCTGAAATACTATAGTTATCACCTACCTAATGTAGAAAAAAATATGGAGATGATTCAGATAATATCTGAAAATCAGAGGGTCTATCCTTCTGAGCAACTTCAGAGGATCTTAGACCATGGTTACACATTTGATGGCAGAGCTGCTTAAGTCAGTGTAAACAGCTCTCCCACCCCTCCAGCTGCTTCTTCACACCTGTGGGCCATCCATAGCCAAACAGCTGTGCCAGCACAATGCACTGGGTGGTACAGGAATAAAGGCTGGGAATAAAGAGGGCTGCTTAAATCACTGAAAGACATGTGAATGTGTCAAGCATTTAAGTTCTTTAGGTTCTTTAAAATAAGTTAAAACTATCTCCATTCAATCAGTCAGCACAGTTACTGTGTACCACTTAAATATCAGTTATGTCTATCTTTTCCTGGGTGTAGCCTCAGGATAATGGAAGGAAAAAATACCATATGGTCACCTGTGACTTTGTATTGGGTTTGCGTGGCAAGGTTTTGGTGGGGGGGAGCTACAGGGGTGGTTTCTGCGAGAAGCTGCTAGAAACTTCCCCTATGCCCGATAGAGCCAATGCCAGCTGGCTCCAAGATGGGCCTGCCACTGGCCAAGGCTGAGCCAATCAGAGATGGTGGTAGCACCTCTGTGATTTAAGAAGGAGGAAAAGTTTCTGCACAACAGCAACTGCAGCCAGAGAGAGGAGTGAGAATATGTGAGAACAACAACTCTGCAGACACCAAGGGCAGTGAAGGAAGGAAGGGAAGGAGGCGCTCCAGGCACTGGAGCAGAGATTCCCCTGCAGCCTGTGGTGAAGACCATAGTGAGACAGGATGTCCCCCTGCAGCCCATGGAGGTTAATGGTGGAGCAGATATCCACCTACAGCCAGTGGAGGACCCCACGCCGGAGTAGGTGGATGAACCTGAAGGAAGCCTGGTGCTACCGGCAACTCCTCTTTTTTGCCTCCCATTCACCTTATATTTTATATTTTACAGCATCAGAGTACCTGTGACCAGAAAGCATGCAAGCATATATGTACCAGTGTCCTAATCCATACTGAGAAAATCTAAGAATTGAAAAGCTTTGACCTGTGAAGTGCTGATTATTAGTGCAGCTCATGCTAAGTGCTCAAAGGACACATTTACCTTTTCCCTGGTGAGCAGTCCCAGTTGCTTTGGAAGGGCTCAGTGCCTGGCAGGATAAGGTCCTGAAAGAATCCCAGTATTCTCTGTGTGGTAACCATGTTAAACTCAGTGTACTAGTGCCTGAAACACACTTTATATTTTCAGCCTAAACTAAGAATCTGTCTACAGCAGTCTCTCGGTATCTAATAAGGACATAGCAGTGGTTCATTTCTCCCCAGCATCCCTAATAAGGGAAAAGGAGTTAGGAGGAGAAGATAAATATTGAAATAAACATGCCTATGGCTGTTTGTACATTGAGGAAGAAGGTGTAAGGAGGAGTATTATGAGGACTGTCTGAGGGACACTAGTTCATGAGGGTGAGAGCAAGACAATCAACTTCACTTGCTGTGCTATAGACAACAAACCATGAACTTTTTGAATGAAATAATATTTATATATTTTATATTCTATAATAGCCATAAAAAAAATATTGAGCACATATGCTAATGAAAGTTATAGTAGGAAAGAATATTTTCCCCATTCAGTAGAGTGAATAAGAATACTTGTCCCTGACTCCTCAGGTTTATAAAAAGCACCACACAGCAGCTCGCTCAGTCCCCCCACAGTGGGATGGGGAGGAGAATTGGAAGGGCAAAAGTGAGAAAACTCGTGGGTTGAGATAAAGACAGTTTAACAGATAAAGCAAAAGCTGTGTGCACAAGCAAAGCAAAACAAGGAATTCATTCCCTGCTTCCGATGGGCAGGCAGGTGTTCAGCCATCTCCAGGAAAGCAGGGCTCCATCACATGTAATGGTTACTTGGGAAGATGACAAATGCCATAACTTTGAACATACCCCCCTTCCTTCTTCTTCCTCCAGGTTTATATGCTCAGCATGACGTCATATGGTATGGAATATCCGTTTGGTCAGTTGAGCATGGTCAGCTGTCCCAGCTGTGTCCCCTTCCAACTTCTTGTGCATCCCCAGCCTACTTCTTGCAGGGGCTGCATAAGAAACAGAGGCAGCCTTGACACTGTAAGCACTGTTCAGTAATAGCTAAAACATTGGTGTATTATCAACACTGTTTTGGTCACAATTCCAAAACATAGCACCATGCCAGCTACTATGAAGAAAGTTAACTCTATCCCCTCTAAAATCAGTGCACCTCCTTATCAAAGAGATAAGGTGACTAAAGAGAGACATTTTAAGTGCCTCTAAACTTAATATGATTAGAACTGATGAATGGATGTTCTTGTTTATTTTAAAATAAACAATATGATTATACAAATAAACAATCACTTAAAAGCTTTTAAAATTGCTGATTGACTCAGGAAAATAATGGATGACTGCATGATTGTATACATTTGAATATGCACAATTTGATACTTTTTGTGATACTTTTACCTTGTTACTTGCATTTTTCTCTGACATTAATTGCCCAGTCTTTAAAAGGGAGGTATTAGCATATGTGAACATTCTGAGCACTGTACTCATTTGGATTCAATTACTTGCAAGTTAAATAATAAATTAATTTGAAAATGTCAGTATCAGATGACTTAGTGTAGGGCTAAACTAGAGTATCTTCCAAGCAGGATTCTCCTGAGTGGACATCCAAGCAGAGAAGGCATGTGGGACTGGGTGGTGAGGATATATTGCTCATTAACTACTTTCTTGGAAATTTTTTATCATGTTAATTACATGTTGTAATTACATGATGTTTATTCAAAAAGTTTTATTTCAAGTTAAATATTTATTTTAAAGCTTATTTTAAAATAAAATCATATGGATACAAATTGTGTATGATTTTATATTACTTTAATGGGACTACTTGTCTATTTAAGTACATAACCTTGTAAACTATTCTGTCTGCTGTCTCATATGACTGCAGTAGGTCTACCATTAAGAAATCTATGGAAAATATAACACTTTAGCATTACAGATAAATAATGACTTTTGTGTCTTTGACTTTTTAAATCTTCTTAGAGGCACAAACTATTCAAAATGATTTTGAATCAGTTCCCAAAATGCACATTCATCATAGTGAGAATACCTATAGAAACATTTTTGTAATTGAAAATGAATGACTATACGATTTCATGGTTTCATGTATGCATATATAGTATATGATGCCAGTGATTACTAGGATGACCCATTAATTCATCTAAATTTGCTGAGACACATTCAAAGCCACCTACACAAATTTCTTTGAAAATTGCAAATGAATGCCTGTATTCTACCCATTCACCACCATTTTGTTTGCAGGGCACATAAATACGAATGCAAAATTTGCTCTTCATACACACAAATAGACATCAGTCATGCCTGCACATGGGACAGTCTGAACTTGTAAACATTCTAATTGCAGTCATTAGTCGTAGCCAGGATGAGTTCACAAGGGGAAAGTCCTACTTAACAAACTTCATTTCATTTTATGACAAGGTCACCCATCTAGTTGACCAAGGGAAGCCAGTAGATGTGGTGGGTTTGGATTTTAGCAAAGCTTTTGATACTGTCTCTCACAGTATCCTTCTGGACAAAATGTGTTCAGTTTTGGTCCCCGCTATACAAAAAAGGCATGGACAGGCTGCAGAGGGTCCAGAGAAGGGCCACCAAGATGATCAAAGGACTGGGAAGCCTGCCCTATGAGGAAAGGCTGAGAGAGCTGGGTTTGCTCAGCCTTGAGAAAAGAAGGCTTAGGGGAGACCTTATCACCATGTTCCAGTATTTAAAGGGTGGCTACAAAGGAGCTGGAGACTCCCTTTGTACAAGGAGTCACATGGAAAAGACAAGGGGTAATGGGTGCCAGTGACTCCAGGGGACATTCCATTTGGATGCAAGAGGAAAATTTTTCACAATGAGAACAATCAGCCATTGGCATAATCTCCCCAGGGAAGTGGTGGGTTCCCCAACATTGGACACTTTTAAGATTCAGCTGGACAGGGGGCTGGGCCATCTTGCCTAGACCATGCTTTTGCCAAGAGAGGTTGGACCAGATGATCCTTGAGGTCCCTTCCAACCTGGGATGCTATGATTCTATGAAATGTCCAGCATATAGTAAATGGGGTTGCATCAGGCTGAAAGCCAGTCACCAGTGGGGTCCCCCAGGGCTCAATTTTAGGGCCAGTGATCTTTAATGCTTTTGTAAATTATCTGGATGCAGGAATGAAATGTACGTTAAGTTTGCCGATGATGCTAAACTAGGAGGAGCTGTAGCCTCCCTCGAGGGTAGAGAGACCTTACAGAGAGATCTGAATAGACTAGACAGCTGGGCAATCACCAACTGTATAAAATTTAATAAGAGCAAGCACCGGATTCTCCAGCTGAGATAGAGTAATCCTGTTTATACACACAAATTTTGGGATGAGAGGGTGAAGAACATCCCTGCAGAAAGAGATCTGGGGGTTTGGGTTGATGGCAAGTTGATGAGTCAACAGTGTGCCCCGGCAGCCAAAAGGGGCAACAATGTCCTGGGGTGCATCAAGCACAGCATAGCCAGGTGGTCAAGGGAGGTGATTGTCCCACTCTACACTGCACTGGTGCAGTCCCACCTCGAGCACTGGATGCAGTTTTGGGTGCATCATTATAAGGATATCAAACTATTAGAGTCTATCCAGAGGAGGGCGACCAAGATGGTGAAAGGTCTCAAGGGCAAGACTTATGAGGAGCGGCTGAGGTCACTTGGTTTGTTCATTTTTTGAAAGAGCACTGTGATGCTCTCAGATTGGATAATACATGTGACCCAAAATTAAAATTACAAAAAATTACTTGACAGGACTTGCATCTTGGTAGATCTTATATTTACTTCTTTTCTGTCTTTTGTGAGATTTATTTTATTGTAAACAAAAATTAAGTTCAATACTACTGTTAATTTGTAGAGCTAAAAGAAATGCAAGCAGATAAAGTGCATAAAGAACGAACAGGACAAGCTGGATCTTGGTTAATTTTATGCATCATCAAGAATATAGTAGTAAGATTCTGTCCAGACAATAATAATAATGAGGTAGTGAACAAAAAATTCTATCTTACAGAAGGACTTTCAGATACTGGACTGTACTGGCACTCTTAGCAGTCTTTAAACAGTAAATTAGACCTGTATAATTAATGAGATATAAATATAGAATTCTCTTTTTACTGAGTTCATTTACTTCAGATGTTGTTGTTGTTTTCTTCTTGTATATATTCATTAAGCAAGCTACATGCTAAATGGGCTTTTGGTGCATTATTTACATAGTTACCTAATATACAGTGAGCCAAAACATTTTCTAAGTTATACCAAAAGAAGGAAAGATTTAAAATTCTGTCCACAGGGGTAACTTGTAAATGTTGTGCCGTGATTCATAACTAGAAGATTGGTAGCCACTATAACAATGAATAAACTGCTGTCCTAACCTATGGCACTTCCAAGTATAAGTTATCAAATTTTCTTCAGCATTTTTTCCTTCTAGGCTAAGAAATTTCTTTATTAGTTAGACAACATAATGCATATTTTTCAAAAAAGTATATTTTGAGTGTTTATTATTAATGAATCCATTTATAACTGTTTATCCATTTCTTAAAAAACTGCTAGTTTTTACCACGTTCATTATCTGACGTAAGCATTATATACATTTTAGCTAAAAAAAAAAGAAAGCATGCTCTCTGCTTATCATACTTTCATTAGCACTACTGCTAAACATGCAAAAACATAATACACTTGAACAATAGAACAACAGCAGATTCCAAGTTCAGGCAAAGTATTCTCAGTTTAAAACTGGCATCAACATTAACATAAAGTTACACAAAACATTACAAAGATGGTTATCAACTGAAGTGAAGAAGAAAACCAAAAAGTTAGCAAGAAAAAATTAGAAAAAACATGAATTTCATCTGCATATGCCATAAAAGAGTTTGGATGGGGTTTTTTCCAGTTGTTTACTCCTCTTTTATTATTGTTATTTATGCTAATTTTTATTACTATAATATTTTTAGAAAACTGATCCTGTACCAATGAGATCTCTGGGAGTTCTGCCATTGTCTTCAGTGGAAACAATAGTAAGGCCCTGAAAAAATGCCTTATGTTTACAAATTTCAATCATGACTATTCTGCCCAGATATTATATTACCCTTTTAATTAATGGTAAACATTGCATTTTTATTAAAAACATAGACGAGAAGCATTTACAGATCTAAGGCGGTTAAAACACAAATATTTTTGTGCAAAATATGGAACATATTATATCTCAGATTAGATTTAGAATAATCCTAAAACTAATTTCAGAAAATTCGGACACTCCCTAGTTAACACCAGATAACATGCAAGGAAAGTATCTTTTAAAACAGTTGATTATTTGCAATCCAATAAATTCTGATTTTTTTGCTTAGATTGGATTGAATTAGGACTTTAGAATTTGGCCTTCACAGAATATACAGCAGTTGTATTCTAACTTATACAGATTGAAATATTTTGTTCCAGATGCTTTCATTTTATATGTGTATTGCACTAACTCTTTCTGTTTATCTTAGCCGTATCTACTGCTTCATCATATTTCTTTTGTACAGAACAATGCTGCACTATATTTGTGTATTTACTTTAAAGCAATAATACATTCTCTAAACCTGCCTAATTATTAAATATACATTACAAAACACTGGAGGACATAGATAAATATTCACTATATTTAGTGCTTGTTATATGAGGAGATGAAAAGTTACTGCATGAGAATAATAAACATTGAATTGTATATCAATGTATATTATTTTTCCAGAGACTATTTCAACACTGAAACAGTATTTTTAGAAGAAATACTAAATGAATGAAAAATGAAAAGTTGTGCAGTTACATGCTAAATTGAGAAAAACAAGAAAAACATGATTGTTGTATTCTGGTCAACCTTTCATGAATTGACTCTCAGTTGGAGCTGATGACCAGTTTAAAAGTTCTTGCTGTTAAGACTGTTCTGAATGGTGATATTTTATAAACAGTTCAATAGAGCGAGGTTAGATTCTAATTTGAATATACAAACTAAGACTACAGGAGGCAAACAAACAGAGGTTACCTTTTATTCCCTATGCTGAAAATTATCATAGAATCATAGAATATCTCGAGTTGGCAGGTGCAGTGATGATTGATCAGGACGCAATTGTATGCTATAAGCAGAAGCAGAAGCAGCAGCAGCAGCAGAAGCACCACACTTTATTCACATAGACAAAGCTATATATATAGAGCTAGTTTCTGAGCTGTTTTGCTAAATACGGTGAGCACTCATTCTCACGGAATGCAACTGTTTTCAGCCACATCTCTCTACACACACTCCTCCAGGCGGTTTTCCAGCCTGACCTTCACATACACACACAATTTTTTTTTTCTTCTGTCCGGCCAGCTCGAAACAATCTTATTCTTAAAGCAATATAGTCTTATTTCTGATCAAGTTTTTCTTGATCTGTGACATGCTCAGAAGGGCTCCAAAATCAGTCTTGATCGATCTTCCAGATGCTCTGCATGGCCCCAACATTTCCCCCTTTTTGGTTTATGAAGATAGGGTTCACAGCAAGGGCAATGAGTACTTTGACTTTGGTTCTTTGGAGGCCGTGCACCATTCCCCAGATGACTCTGATAACTGCAAGAATAAAAACAGCACAAGTGCAACATAACCCCACAAAAATCCATATTCTCAGATTAAGGCCTGTACACCAATTTTTTGGATTTAACCATTTTACACTCTCCGATAATTCATCTAAAACATTTTTCTGTGCCAATTTTTGTAATTCCATCAATTGTCCTTGTAAGGTTATGTTTAGATCTTGAACCATCCCGTTAACATTAGTCGAGAAGGCTCCCAGTATATGTTGCTTAATTTGATGCCACTCATAAATACTTTGATTCCACTGCAGGGGAGTAACACATAAATTCTTCTCTGTATGTTCCCAATCACAATGCAATTGTGTGCATGTTGTTAGAGCACTCTGCCTATCCCCTAACCAAATTACCGCCGCTTCTAGAGCATCTAAAGGGGCCAAAATTTGCTGATCAATACTTGTCTGCATAGCAAGATCTTGTGTTACATTGCTTAATGCAGAAGCTACTTCATGAGCAGTCTGTACAGATTTAGTCAACGCTGTGGTTGCTACGGCTGCAGTGGCTAATATAATGATTGCAGATACAATAAAAGCTATAAGCCAACCTATAAATCTCTTGCTTCTAGTCTACTGTTGCTTTAAGATGCGTGCTAATCGGCCCAATCCTGATTCTCCTTCCCATTCCTGTGTTAAATTTACTGGGAGCCATACTTCAGCTTGGCGTCTCATTAGTAATATCACAGATAGATTATGTACAGAAATATTCTCATGAGAAAGGCAACTAAAACAGTAAGGCTTAGTCAAGTTTACCTGAAAAGTGTGATTAATTTGTGAAATAGTAACATGTGCTGATGCTACAAATGCATAAGGGTGAGAGGTACAAATCATAATAGAATCATTGTGAATATGAGTTAAATCTAAACTACAAACAGAATCTTTTTTACTATATACACCATGAGCCACATGCCTTGTGAAAAAAGGTGCAGCCATGCGCCAGATTTTGGTAAAGAAAGGACTGACAGTGTTATTAAATTCAGCCTGTAAAACAGGTCCTGACAATCCTCCCTCGGACCATATCAGGGTTTCACTGTTTTTTTGTGAAAAATTTACAGTATGAGAGGACTTGGTTATTAGATGGCCATGAGGTCCCCAATCCCAGAATTTGATAGCTTCCGCTTGTTGTGTCACCAGTTCAGGCAGGCTACCAGGCATCCAACTAAGATTCACCACATCCTGTGTTGTTTCCCTTGGTATTTTACATGTAGGAATATTTACAGGGGATTCAGCATTGTATTAGTGCTAATATTAGCATGTTCTAAGCCAGGTATGGAAATGAAAGTTAAATTCCCCACCACCATCTTTTCATTTTCTCTCTGTTGGTAAAACAGGTGAAACTTCTCAGTCATCATGAGACAGGTAACTTTTAGCAGCTACACACAGAGGTGGCAGGTCCATGTGGTAGATATGCGTATCGTTACTATCAATCCAATCCTTTCTTTTTTCTACAAAACCCGCTGGTGGAAGCCATGCTCCCCCTATCCATTTGCTGTCATCATTAGATATTGGAACTTCAGGATCCCACCACATTATGGGTTTAAACAAAGGGGGATCTACAACATGTGCCCAATAAAGATGTTGAGCATTTGCAATGCAGCTTATCAAGTGTAACAACAAAACAACTCTTACTGTACTGTTGCTGCTAATGATAGCTAGGTAGGCCAAAAAGGTGTTAACTGGGGTTGGGGGTGCACCCCCAGTTGCCATCATGGTACTTGCATGTTGTTGTAGTTGTTTTAATTTTCCCCATATGATTGGGTCGTCTTTGCACGGTCTCTTCCGTTTCCGAGTTCTCTTGTCCTTGTTCAGATCCATCATCTCCATCTGTGGTATAAGGTTCTCTGTGACGGTTGTCCAGCTCATGATAGGGCTTGACGTGCCGAGAAGGAAGCCAACGTGACCCTGTTGGAAGAAGAACACACGCATACCCTCTCCCCCACGTTATCAGTTCCACTGGCCCATTCCAGGAGATAGCAGACAAAGGGTCTCTATATAGAACTTTTGGGTGTTTTTTGAAACCTTCTGCTATTGCAAAATGCCTTTCCATGGCACTTGTCAGTTGCCCCAGAGATGACGACATATTCAGAAAATTAGGTGTGAAAACAGCATTATCTAATTGTTCCTGGGGTGACATATTCCCCCTTTTTTGTTTTTGAAGCATACATTTTAACAGAGCATGAGTATGTTCAACAATGGCCCATCCTGTGGGATTATGTGGAATGCCAAAATTGTGATCTATACCCCATTGTTGTAAAAAGGAACGGGTAGTCTGAGAAGTGTACCTGGGACCGTTATCAGTCTTAATGACCTTGGGCAGTCCCAAAGTAGCGTAACAACGAGTCCGATGCCTGCGAATATCACGCCCTTTCTCCCCAGTATGTGCAGAGGCACATAGTGCACCTGAAAAGGTATCAACAGAAACATGAACATACTGCAAGCACCCAAAAGGAGAATAATGAGTTACATCCGACTGCCGTATATCATTAGATTGCAAGCCACAAGGATTAACCCCTGTTTGAGCAGGCAAGGGTGTGAGGCGCTGGCACTCGGGACAGGCACGGATTATGTCTTTTGCCTGTGTTAAAGGAATTTGAAATTGTTTACTCAGGCCTTGTGCATTCTGATGAAAAAAGGAATGCGATGCACAGGCAAAGTCCAATTTAAGTACTGCAGCAGTGAGAGAGTCGGCAACTGCGTTACCCTCTGTCAGAGGACCCGGCAGGGTGGTATGCAAACGAGTATGTGTAATAAACAAAGGATCTTGTCTACCTTCCAATATTTGCTTTCATGCCAAAAACATCTGAAAAAGAACTTTATTATCCACTTCCTTAATAAAGGAAAAAGGAATTCTCATCACTAAGTTTACCATGTATTCAGAATCACAAACAATGTTCAGAGGTTCTTTTGGAAAAATCTGTAAAGTGTGCAGTATTGCCCTAAGCTGCGCTAGCTGTGTTGAGCCAGAGGAAGTTGTTACAGAATGTTCCCACTGCATGTCTGTCTTCCAGGCAACGGCAGCTTTTCCAGTTTTCCCTGACCCGTCCACAAATATAGTGCAGGCCCCAGAAATAGGCATAGGAGATATAATTTCCTTGGGACAAAGGGACAATGTCTGCAGTTGCTGTAGTAACTTACAAGAAGGTAGAGAAAAACGAATATTGCCCACAGAATTGGACAGTGCTATTTGAAATGGCAGAGAATTTTGAGATAGGAAGGTATATTCTTGTGCTGTAACAGGTAGGTAAAGATCAACAGGATCATATCCTGTTAGTTCCTGGGTACGAGTCCTATCCTTCATTATCAGCCAGATAAGGAGATCCAAAAAGGTAGAAACAGTCTTTCTCAAGGTATTAGGTAAGAAAAGCCATTCAAGATAAAAAACCTTAGCATTATCCTCAATCTGTCCAATTAAGCTGACTGGTTGATGAAGTGAGGTTTCTTTGTTCTTATAGCACACTGCTTTTCCAGACAGGCTTTACTAATGTGTCCTGGTTTGTCACAATTGAAACATTTCAAAGGAGTTTTGTTTATGTGCACTTGAGAAAGAGCTGCAGCTAAAACTGAGGCTCGATGTGTCTCAGTCCCAATGCTCTGACAAATTTTTATGTATTGTCCAATATCTGACGCCTTTCCTTTTATTGGCAATAATGCCATCTGACAGTCACTATTTGCGTTCTCATAAGCTAATTGAAAAAGCAAGATTTTCGCAGCTTCTGGGTTCTCCGCTTGTCTAGTAATAGCTTCCTGTAACCTATCTATAAAGGTAACATAGGGTTCTTGGGGGCCTTGCCTTATAGATGCAAAGGACCCTATTTTTTGACCAGCCTCAGGGACTTGCCACCATGCAGTAACTGCTAGTCATGATGTTTGCTCAAACACCCATCTATCTAAGCCCACCTGGGCTTGTGGAGTCAAGTAATTCCCAGTCCCCGTCAACATATCCTGATGAATAGGTATCCCATTACTCAAATTATCCATTATCTGTTCAACCACCAAATCATTGCATTCCATTTGCCATACAGCATACTGAGCAGCAGTAAGAACAGTTTTCATTAATGCTTTCTAATCCCATGGTAACATAACATAAGCATTTCCTAGTACTTCTAAAATGCCTACTGTAAATGAACTCTGCAGCCCATTTTCGTGTATAGATTTTTTAAGTTCCTTGAAAGCTTGATAAGGTAATCCTTCATGAGTGGGAGGGTGATTAGCTTTATATATCACTGGAAATGCAAAAGAAAAATCCCCATTTTTTAAAGCTTCTTCCTTGCACTTTTGCATTGCTGGAAGCTTTTCAGGTTGTTTCCAAAAAGGGGTTTGTAGGTGCTGTGGGGGTGATTGGCAAAGGCCACTTTTCTGACAACGGCATATTCAGTTGTTGGGGAGGGGGGGGTATTGGTGAATATAAGTGAGGTTCAGTTTCTGGATTGACTGAACCAGGATCGAAGGGGTTATTGGGAATTTGATCATTTGAGGAAGTCTCAACATCCTTATAGACAATTTTGCCTTCAGTATCTTTAGTTACAACAGCCTCACTAGGTTTTAACTGAGCTAGTGCTGAATATAAAAAACGCCAGGTTACTAGTGCCGATTCCGGGATATCAAAACCCAACTCTTTCATATTTTGTAAATGCTCTCCTACTTTTTCCCATTGTGAGCTATCAAAGGTACCCTCAGATGGAAACCAATTGCAATGTTCCTTTACTAGTAATAACAGTTGAGATAATTGCTTCTCACTAGCATTATAGCCAGCAGCGCGCAAAATTTGTTGCAAAACCTTTAAATATAATTTATGTTCATGCGATGCAGTCTGTCCCATTTCTAACACAACCCCCTAACTTTCCTGTTCAACAGGCATTACTGTTCCTTTTTACAAGGAATTGTGGCCACAAAATAAAAAACTCTATTGACGCGTGGAAACAAACCTTACAACTCGCAGAGAGTTATAAAGCAGGTATGTTTATTGCGGCGCCGGGTGCAAGGGGGATCGCTCCTCCAAACTTGCACACCGGTTTGTAAAACAAGCGTCTATTTATGATGAAAAGCATACATATTCATTAATGTGGGCTGGGTTATTATAATTGATTCTAAGAAAAGGCATTACTATTCTAATTATTTCTAGGAACTCATTATCATAAGTCTCCTCCCCTTGCCGCATGCGTACTGTCGCCTGGTGGTCATGGGCCGGGGTCTTCTGGAGGAAGGCTCGCGGTCTTCTTCACCGTGTACCTTTACCTTTGTCCTAGAATGCTGGGTTGGCTGGACCCCAAACCGCAAAACTGGTCCCGACCAGATGGACGCTTTACCCAGACAGTTAGGTTCCTCCTTAGCATGCAGGCTGTTCCCGCTATCTTATACACAAGGCCATTTCTTTATCTTGGAATGCTGGGCTCCTGGGCTCCGAGCTCTGTTCTTTGCCAGGCTGTACTAAATCCACACTAACAACCTTTAACCATTCATCCTCTGAATCACTATACTCGCCCGTTGGGTTGCGTGTTGCCGAAAAAGATGAGCCACACATGGGGTACCAATTTGCAGCGATGATTGATCAGGATGCAATTGTATGCTATAAGCAGAAGCAGAAGCAGCAGCAGCAGCAAAAGCAGAAGCACCCTTTATTCACAGACACAAAGCTATATATATAGAGCTAGTTTCTGAGCTGTTTTGCCAAACAGGGTGAGCACTCCCATTCTCACGGAATGCAACTGTTTTCAGCCACATCTCTCTACACACACAGGCGGTTTTCCAGCCTGACCTTCACATACACACACAATTTTTTTTTTTCTTCTGTCCGGCCAGCTTGAAACAATCGTATTCTTAAAGCAATATAGTCTTATTTCTGATCAAGTTTTTCTTGATCTGTGACATGCTCAGAAGGGCTCCAAAATCAGTCTTGATCGATCTTCCAGATGCTCTGCATGGCCCCAACACTCAACAGCCTCAGATTTCCGTGCCTCCTCCTGTGCACAGGCTAAACATGCTCCAAAACCAGTACATAGGACACCTTTACCTTTTCTGTCTTTTTTCTTTTGTTCCTTCTTACACTGCTCTACCCATTCCACCACTTTCTCCTTACTTTTCCACGGCCTCTTAGCCTTCTCCCTATCCGCCGGAGAGGGTTTACAACCATGTTTCTGCAATAGCTCGTCTATTATACACACTGCTTGCTGCACCATTATGTGACGGAGGGGAAAAGACTTCACTGAGAGGTTCAAATGAACAATTTATTTGAACTTCACTCACAGGTCCAATACGCTACTGCAGGTTCTATGGATTCAATGGAGAATTGACGTGCGGAAAGCAGACTCCACAACCTGTGGGGTTGTAAAGTAGGTATGTTTATTCGGCGCCGGGCAGCACGGGGGGTCGCCCCACCAAAATCGTGCACACCCACCGTGGCAGTTAGCTTAAGATTTATACAATCACACTTTACATATTCAACGGACGCCTATACATATCCATGACTTTTCCCCGAAAAGGCGGTCTTTATTACAATGAATTACGAGAAATCATTTTCATAGCCTCCGCCTTTAACTCCTCCCCGTTGCACATGCGCAGTGTCTCCTGGTGGTCGTGGGCCGGGGTCTCGGGGATGAAGGCCGTATGTCTTCCTCGCTGTGTACCTCTCGCTCTTAATGTTTATGTGTTGCTCCAGGCCACGGGCTTGGGAAACCAGATGATCACTCTGTATACCAATTGTTCCCTTATCTCCCATCGAGGCCTACGTGACCACTTTATGGTTTCAACACATCCTTTCTTTTGCCTAAATACCTTATCAATGGCTTAAGGCGATGGATACACAGCTTAAGCCAAGCAATGGCCCTGCCATTAACCCTTGAGTGTTATCTCCCTTATCAATCCCCCCTTTTCTAAGAGATTAGTAAATTCTTTTACTTATTCCTACAGCATATTTTCTTTCTCTAAGCGTTTCTTAAAATATTTTCCTGACTCGACTTTTTGTCGAAGCTGATGCTTCTTCCAAAGCTCATAATCACTTGTGGTTCCTTTTGCACAGCACATAAAACATCTAAGTAAAGTGCAAATCATAATCCCTAAGACTATCATTGTAATTAATAATACAAACAGCTGTTTCAACCAAGCAAAGTCAGGCAGCCATGAGGTCAATTTTTTCCAAAGATCAGAAAAACCAAGTGAAGTATCATCTTGAGATACTTGATGTAGTACCCTTGACTGTTGCCAAATTCGAGCAACGTCCATTTCGACTCTTTTCTCTTGATTTATATATGAGCAGCAACTCTGGTTTATTATTAAGCAAACTCCTCCCTCCTTTGCCGTAATCAAATCTAGGGCCATACGATTTTGCAAAACCACTTTACCAAGGGAAGATACTTCAGTTTGTAGTCCCTGGATAGCATCCACAGTAAGATTCTCAATTTTCTCCATGGTTCACTATAGCCTTTTCT
The DNA here is from genome assembly GCF_964106895.1 of Numenius arquata. Taxonomy (NCBI): domain Eukaryota; kingdom Metazoa; phylum Chordata; class Aves; order Charadriiformes; family Scolopacidae; genus Numenius; species Numenius arquata. Next base: position 35,035,538 of record NC_133615.1, read on the forward strand.
AATTCACTTACTCCTAACTGGGGAAAAAGCCATCTCACAGAACTATGGAAAGCTGATGGCCTCTCTGCGAGGGGATTATTCGGGATCCCACGTACTTTCCGCCAGTGTGTCCGCATAATCCCTGGAGGAGGGTGCGAGTGATTATATACTTTATTTTGGGGAACCACGTACCCCAGTGTGCAGACCCCATCCCAGTAGTTAGGTAAGGATTTCCTAGCACGCCCATCTCCACATAGCCACCAGAGTCCGTCGGGAATTCAGCTATAGGAATAATTGAGCCATAATCCCATTGTTATTGCTTGAGGACATCCGCCATGGCTGTCATTAATAGCCTTCCCTCTTTCACATATAGTCCCATTAAGATCTGCTGTTAAATTGAGATTAAAAACTCCAACCTTTGGGGCAGTATTATTACGCCTCTTTATGAATATTGGCTTCTCCAATATCTGCAGATCGAATTTGAGTGGGTGAACACTATTATTCCCACATGTGTATTTCGGGACTTCGTGGCCTTTAGGGGGTATTGGAGTCTGGAAGCCCCAGAAAAGAGTCTCACCAGTAGGGAGACGGGATTGGTATTGACCTGGGGCACAGCCACCTTCTATATTCCATAGGAGGTTTTTCCCTGTAGGTAAAGTGGAATTATTTAGATTGTCATATGGCCAGCTCCAATTTGCGTAAAAGACTGGTATTCCAAGGAGGGGGAGTTCTAAATTTCCCTTGGGAAGGGCTGTGCATACCCAGCAATTGGAGAGGTTCAGACTATCTGCTACAGATTTGGTCATTTGTATATATGAGTTCTGATCCCACATTTCTACAGTTCCCCACAGCATAATGACTATGTCCGTGAGAGAGAAGATCTTTTGCGAGTTGGTTACCAAATATAATAGGGCTGTTTTTGAACCCTTGTGGTAACACCGTCCAAGTAAGCTGAGTTTTACGTCCACTTTTGGGATTTTCCCATTCAAATGCAAATACTTTCTGGCTGGCTTTATGGAGAGGGAGGCAAAAGAAGGCATCCTTCAGGTCTAAAACAGTAAACCAGGTTAGTTCGGGTTAATAAAGTCAGCAAGGTGTATGGATTTGCCACTACCGGATAGAGGTCCTCAGTTATTTTATTTATAGCCCGGAGGTCCTGGACCACCTGGTATGACCCGTCGGGTTTACGGACAGGTAATATTGGAGTGTTAAAATCGGATTCACACTCCTTTAGTAACCCCAGTTGTAAGAATCTTTCTATTACTGGCCGAATTCCCTCCCTGCCCTCCTTCTTCAGAGGATACTGTTTGATTCTTACCGGCTGTCATCCTTCCTTGAGTTTGACCTCAACAGGTGGAGCATTTTTTGCTTTCCCGGGCACATCGGTGGTCCATACCCCAGGGTATACCTGGTTCATGATTTCTTCGCTGATTTTTCCTTCTGTGGGAACACTAGCTAGGGATAAACTCATTATTTAGATATACTGCTGGTCATTTACCTCCAGAGTAATCTCTCCCTTTTTAAATTTAATTATTGCACCCAGTTGTTCCAACAAATCTCTCCCCAAAAGCGCTTTTGGGGAGTTGGGCATGTACAGGAATCTGTGGACGCCCCATTGTTTTCCCAATTTATATTTCAGAGGTTCACAAAAATATGCCTTTTCACTTTGGCCAGTTGCCCCTTTTGCCATGATATAGTCATTTCCCAGGGGCATCAGAGCTTGGTTTAAAACCGAATATGTTGTCCCTGTATCAACCAGAAACTCCACCTCCTTTTGCTCATTCCCTAGCTTCATTATAACCAGTGGATCCGCTAGGGTGGATTCCCCAGGTCCCCGTCAATATTCCTTCAAATTGGCTACTATTCTTCCTTTCTGATTGTTTCGTCCCCTCTCCTTATTTTTCCACTTTTCCGGACACTCATCTTTCCAATGACCAAATCTTCTGCATAACACACATTGATCCCTGCCTAGTCGAGGCAGTCCTTGTCTAGGTTTTCTTTCTTCCTCCTCCCTGACGACCGCCACCACCCTTCTTTGTCCCCGCCTGTAATCTTCCTCTCTATTACTGAACACCCTCCATGCTTCATCCAGCAATACTTTTAGGTTCCTTCCTTCTATAGAATGTAGCTTTTGGAGCTTGCTCCTAATATCTCCTGTAGACTGACCTAAGAATAAAGAAACTAGTTGCTGTATTCCTACCTCTGACCCAGGATCCAGCGGTGTGTTACGGTGCATTACGTCCCTTAGTCGATCCAAGAATTCGGATGGTGACTCGGAAGGACCTTGTCTAATTGCATATAATGCTGACCAATTTATGGTTTTGGGGATGGCCCTCTCCATCCCTTTTGAGATCCACCCTTGGTATGCCTGCAATTTTTCCATATCCGCAGACCTGTTTGCATCCCATTTTGGATCTTGAAGGGGGAGGTATTCTTTAACATCTCCTCCTGTAGTTTTATAATGATCCTAAGCCAAATCCCCTGCAGTTTTTAAAATTAATTGTTTTTCCGTCTCAGTCATATATTCTAATAATAACTGTATATCATTCCAGTCGGGGATGTGTTGTTTTACGATAAATTGAAAATGTTTGATTACACTTACCGGATCATTCCTGTAATCCTTGGCAACCCCTTTCCATGCCTCTAAATCGGTGGTGGAAAAGGGTACCTTGATTAGCATCGTCCCACCATCCGGCCTTACCGCCTCTCAGAGGGGTGCCTGTAAGACTGTTGGGGTAGATTTTTTTCTAGTACGGGAGGATACAGGGCTGTCCGGGGGAGTGGAGGTTCCATCCGAGTCCACATCCTGTTCCTGTGATCGAGGGGGAGGCTTAAGCAAATCGGTTAGATCTTGTTCTGATGTCCAGTGGATTTTATTTGCTCTAGTGCACCTTTGTCCAATACTACATGCCGAGCAACACCGCCTCAGTTTACCTTTAAGTTCTTTGTTATTTTCCTTCTCGAGGGCGAGTACCATAGGGTCCTGTGGCGGCACCATTCCACAGTCCCTTTGCCACTCCGGGTGATTTCGGAGCATGAAAAACGTGTCTGCATATGACACTTCATCCCATTTTCCTTCCCTCCTTAAAAACAACATTAATTGCAGGATGGTGTTATAATCGATTGATCCATAAAGTGGCCACTTAGCTCCATCTTCCAGCTTATAAATCGGCCACCATTGATTGCAATATTTAATGAGAGTCTTCTTATTCTCTGTACCCCCGGTTCCAACAATGTCCTTCCAGTGTGCCAATATACAACCAAGGGGGCTTTTCTTTAAAATACCCTTATTCTGAGTGTTACCCATCTCTTTAGATTGTTTCTTGTTAGCTATTGTGCCTTTCCTCTCCTCACAGGTCCTTACAGTCTTCTCCCAATCTTCTTCCCAAACATCCCAATCTTCTGGGATTAAAGTTTTCTTCCCACATATAAACTTCCCACAAATAAATTCATCCCTCTCCCCTCCTTATCCAGTCCCCTCCTTCATTTAAATATTCCCAAGGTTCGAGCCCAAACCACCGAAGGAGTGACTCTCCCTGTCCGGCCACTTTGATGATCAGCCAGACCCCTGACACTTAGAAGATTGACGAAACACCACAGCAGCCCAACTTACATATATCAAGACATTTACAAATTTTTACAGACGTTTCAGGCGCTTTGTCTGTCTCTGGCCGTGTTCCTTGCGGAGTCACGGAACCACAAATCGGGACTCCCACTCGCTTCACAGCGGCGCTGTGTCTCAAACACACGCATCCACACACAAATGCTCTTAACATAAAATACCCGGGCATTTACAAATAAAACATACAATCATTACTCCAGTTGGTATCCCTCCAGCTGCTGCAGATATTATTCAAGTACTTGTATCACAACTTTGAGAAGCCCGCTTACCCTTCTGTCGGAGTGGGAGACGGACCCGGAGTAACGATGAGTCTCAATATGAGTATGGTCGTTCTCCCTTTATTCAAGTTCACACAGAGTATATAAAGACAGACAAGCAGAGCACGCGCTAGCAACAATTATACGATTGGCTTACAGTCTCTGTTCACGCGCCTAGAGCGCTCACACAATTAGTGCGGACCTCTTGTCCACACGCAGCAGATGTTTCTCTATCTCCCGGAGGCAGTACCGCTTATCTCTTGCTTATCATGTAGCTACTTCTTCATACTTCTGTTTCTCAAGGACAGTTCACAGCCTCCTCCGGGCTCTCATCCCTATCAAAGACTGGGTTGCTCATTGTAATCAAGTCATGCCCTTTTTCACTCAGCCATTCCTCCACAATTCCCCCTTTTTGTTTTTGAGCAATCCAGGCTTGGTTTACTACTTTTAACATAGCTCTCTTAATACAACTAAGCACTAAACATAAGCATAGACCTATAATCACAAGAGTTATTATAATGCGCAAGCCTTCAACAAGGAAGCCTACTAACCATTGTGGCATATTCCCAAACAAGTTAGTCAGCCACCCATCTAAAAACCCATGGTTTTGATGAATTTTGTTTGCATGCTCTTTTAACCACTGCAACTGTTTATGAATTGATTCGCTGTGATCGGACAAATTCATACAGCACATGCCTTCAAAATTCTCACAACCATGACCTTGAGATAATAGCAAAAAGTCAATTGCCGCTCTATTCTGCAAAATTGCGTGGCGTAAGCTATTTTGATCTCCTAACAGAGTTTCTATTACCTCAGTGGTGACTTTAGCTTGTTTTTCAGCCCAACAAGCTAACCGTCCTATCTCCTTCAAAACTCTGCCTGCCGCTGCCCCAGGTACAAACAAGGATAAAAACACTCTCTCAGTGGGATTGAGTAAGGTAACGTCATCATTGCAATTTGGTGGGAGACCCGTGACCGCCCGTTTTGTACGTGCGGCGTTTTCTCCCTTGGTCACATTTTTCCACCAGTTTTGATTTGGGGCCAACAACGTTAATTTGCCAAGATAACATGGACCACCTATCACATTTTTCGGAATTCCCTGCCATGCCCTGTCACCACATATCAAAAACACGTCTGGCGGCAAGGCTTTTGGGGTGCCATTGTTCCAAATTTGCTGTTCCCCTTTTGTTCCAACCCCAAGGGCTCCCAGTCCTTGTTTTGATGTGTCATTTGTGCCACCAAATGCGCCTTTATATCTATACTCATAGTAGTTTGCTTTCGGAGTGACGTTTGTCCACCCCATCCAATTAAATGATCGATAATAATTTACGCCAGTAAAGGCAGGTCCTCCAAAAAATATGCAGGTTTGAGTTCAGTTCTGGGAGACATTTCCAATTCTCATTGATCCTAACAGTTCTAATTCTTGAGGGTCCCAAGGCAGCGTAACATTCAAGCTATTAAGGAGCGTGGCACTACAATTACTAACACTCTGGGAATTAGTGCAGTTCTGCTTACTATACTTGCTAAAGTCTTCTACCTTAAAACCAGGTACTCCTATCAAACATGTCCGAAAAGGCTCTGTAGCAGAGGAAAGCGATAGACAAAAGGCTTGTTGTCCTGTCTTATTCGCCCAGGTGACCCACATGTTTTCCCTAGGTTCAATCTTGTGGAGGGTCATTACCGCCGGGATCAATATCCCCAGGGTCAGGATCTTGAACATCTTGGTTGTCAGGCAGATCATGTCGAGTCAGAGCAGGTTTTACAGCTCGACTGGGCACCCACACTGGACCGCAATCTGTGGAGACACACATATAACCTCGACCGTTAAATATAACAGGAACAGGCCCCATCCAAATTCCAGAGACTGGATCTCTATACATCACTTTGAGTTGCGGGAGTATTGTTGTACTATTGAACTTAAGGTTTTGATGGTGAATCATCACTGGCGGTTCCTCTCGATCACCCATGAGACAGAGGAAGTTCAATGTAAAGAGCACACGATGTAGCCTTTGCTGAGCATGTCTCTACTCCCTTTTGTTTACCTAGATAGTCCTTCAATACTTGATGAGTGCGTTCCACTAATCCTTGTCCCGTAGGCGAATGTGGGATCCCTGTCGTGTGATCGACTCCCCATCTTAGCAAGAACTTTCTAACCTTTTGACTAACATAAGCAGGCCCGTTATCAGTTTTAATGCATTCAGGCACTCCTAATACAGCAAAGCAAGCAAGCTTTTACATACATGATGTGCCTTTTCTCCGGGCAATGCAGTTGCCCAGATCATTTTTGAAAATGTATCAATGGTCACATGTACATACTTCAAGCGACCAAACTCTGGGATATGTGTGACATCCATCTGCCACAACTCTAACGCCTTTAATCCTTTTGGGTTCACTCCTAACCCTATTCCTGGGCCATGGCTCCCACATTTCGGGCAGGCTTGGATAATGCCTCGAGCCTCATTTTCTGTTAAATTAAATTGTCTTTTTAGCCCTTTTGCATTTTGGTGAAAATTCTCATGACTCTGCCTAGCTTGCTGAAATTTATCCATAGGAGGCACATGACACACTGAACTAACCAGGCTGTCAGCAAGTTGATTGCCCTGGCCTAATCCAAGGTCTAGCTGATGACTACGAATATGGATAACACAACAGGCAGCTGTTCTTTGGTCAAGTACAGATTGCAACCGAATAAATAAACTCCCCAGCCTAGGATTAGCTGTCTCTCTAAGTAGAGCGTCTTCCAGGCGTGGCACTATTCCAGCCACATATAATGAGTCTGTTACTACATTCAAGGGAGTGCTTAGCCAATTGTTCAAGGCCCATACTACTGCAGTTAGTTCCAATGTTTGAAGGGAATCTTGAGGTTGTCCCTCTATGATATGCTGACACCATTGACCTTTTTACTGCCAAACACAGGCTGCACGCCGCAAGCGTTTGCCTGCATCTGTATACACAGTGATACCATCTGACAATGGGTCTTTCTGCACCTTCGGTCTTTCTAGCCACTGATTTCTTTTTAGAACTTGCCATAATTTCCCTTGTGGCTGTTGTGAATGCACTCTCCCACTGTAGCCTAACAAGGCCTCTTGCATGGCAGCGTCATTGCACAGCCACCATTCTAAATCTACAGCGTTAACAGGTATGCTAATATCCTCTGGTTCTTTACCATTGATTTCTATGATTCGTGATCTTCCTTTTCGTATCAATTCACCTACTGCTTCAGTTCGCGTTTGAATGCTCGTTTTTGGTTGTACACTTAAGAACACCCATTCTAAGACATTGAACACATTCTCTTTTGTTACCTTCCCTTCGCATTTGTCAGTGGCATCACCAAAGGAGGAGAAGAGAGTAGCAAGTTCCCCCTTTTTGTTTTGCCATTGACAAATGACTGCATATGGTGAATCTTTCCCATTACATATTATCAGAGACACTGGCAACATTAAAATGCGTCAAGATGACCATGTCGATTGCAGTTTTTGTGCAATTTGTTGTAGTGCTGCTTGCTGCGTCGCCGTCAGAGTAATGCCGTCGGCTGGATGATTCCTTCTCAATAATTCTGTTAAGGGTGCAATGTCGGTATTGGAAATGCCAACACAGTTCCGCACCCATTGAATGTCTCCAAGCAGGGTTTGGACATCAGTCAGTGTGCGCAATTGAGTTGCGAGCTCGTTTTTTTTTTTTGTGGTCGAATCTTGGAGTCTATGATGGACCGTGGTGCTTTGTTTTTGAGCTTCAGTCCTTTCTACTCTCAATAACATTTCTTCAACGCCTGCTCCTTTTGGTAGACTGGCTAGAATTTGCTTGGTGGTCTTATTGGCATTGTCAAAAGCCAATAGTTTGAACATCTGTTGTTTACCGCCGTCATCTAAATCAGGGTGATTCATGATTGCTTCCCACAGTCGGTCAACAAAGTTAGTATATTTTTCTGTAGTTCCTTGCATCATGGTACCAAATGACGGAATAGTAGATCCTGGGAGGCCGAGAAACGCCTCTAGGGCAAGTTGCACCGATCGCTGTAATAGGTTTGCTGGAAACGTCAATTGTACTTGCAAGTCACTAAATTTTCCGTGCCCTGCGAACATCTCTGCCGTGACTCCACGGAGGGGGTCTCCCTCCCCTTGTCTTCGAGCTGCTTCATTCATGGCTTGTTGTTGCCAGGAGGATTCCCACAACAAATATTGTGTTGGAGTAAGCAACAGTCTCATTAGGTTATGACAATCATATGGACACATCAGATCAGCAGAAAAAATCCAGCTGACAATTTGTCGGGTAGCCTCAGATTTTACTCCATAAGTTGAGATGGTGGTGTGAGCTTGTTGTAAAATTTTCCAATCATGTGGTTCCCATTTGCCAGTATTGTTTACATGTACGACGGGACACGCGAAAGGTGGAGTTCCGCCCAGACTAGCGGCTGCTCCCCACTGTCCTTCTAGTATAGCGTCTCTAATAATGCCATTCCAGCGTGCAGTTCTCGGAGGTGTTGAGGGATTCACTAGCCATGGAGGCATGTTATCATCCTTCCTCGCCACACGTAAATCTAACTCGTCGAGCCACCTTAAAACTGTCTGTAACATTTTGTCTGTGGACAGTTTACGACTCTTGTCGGCAGGTGGAGTTGGCGGACCAGACGAATCACTGGAGGAGGGTAACGGTGGATACAAGAGAGGCGGAGTTGCTGGAGGCGGTGCTGTGGGCGGAGGCCGACACGCTGATCCTCCCAAATCGATGAGATCAGTAGACGTTTCAGGCCCCTCCTCTGCTGGAGTTTTCTGAGGAGACGCTTCCGCATTTGCATTACTTTTCTGTTTTGGTTTCGCATCACTCACTTCCGCTTTTCCCGAGTTTTGCAAGGGGTTCAGCGGCAAGTCTTTACTTTTCTCAGGAGGGTCAGAGTCCTCATTAGCTCGAATTTCAGCAACAGTTTTACACACAGTCCCGGTCATTCCCTTTACCGCGGGCAGCCCAAAGAATCGCGCAATAGGTCCAGGCTTACTTTCAGGTTTTAAGGCGGCCGCTCCTGGACCTAACATTTGAGCAGCTGCACAGGCTACTTCCCGCTCCGCTTTCATCGCTTTTAAAGTCTCTAGCACAGTATGCCACAACCCACGGACGGCTTTTATCTCTTTCTCCTCTTTTTCATCCCCCTCGATTGTTTTTTGCCACATCGTCCCTCCAAAGTCCCGCCATTCCGAAACAGAAAACAGCATAGGTGTGTCAGAAAAATGACCCCATCGCTGTCCTAATTTAATTAACTTTATCAACAGTTTCGACGGTACTTCATTCCCTCTCTTAGAGAGGATTCCAGCGAGTAGCGTGGCCGCAGCTTCTACTTGCATCACTGCGCCTGGGAGGCGAGAGGCCACCTCGCACCATTGTCTGCTCCCGCCTTTGCGCCCGAGCAGCACTTCTCCCAGCCGTGGTTTCCCACTCCCCTCCTCTAGCTGCTTACCGCAGACTCGGAGAACTCAGTCCCGCTGAGCTATGGATCTCTGTGCATCCTCTGCTACCAGATGTCGGAGTGGGAGACGGACCCGGAGTAACGATGAGTCTCAATATGAGTATGGTCGTTCTCCCTTTATTCAAGTTCTCACAGAGTATATAAAGACAGACAAGCAGAGCACGCGCTAGCGGCAGCTATACGATTAGCTTACAGTCTCTGTTCACGCGCCTAGAGCGCTCACACAATTAGTGCAGACCTCTTGTCCACGCGCAGCAGATGTTTCTCTATCTCCCGGAGGCAGTACCGCTTATCTCTTGCTTATCATGTAGCTACTTCTTCATACTTCTGTTTCTCAAGGACAGTTCACAGCCTCCTCTGGGCTTTCATCCCTATCAAAGACTGGGTTGCTCATTGTAATCAAGTCGTGCCCTTTTTCACTCAGCCATTCCTCCACACCCTTCTCCTGCTTCTTATACAGTCATTAGCAGGTCCTTCCTGGCTCCCGATACTGGGATGCAGCGGTGACAACTCTGAGGCCCGCTTACCCTTCTCCTGCTTCTTATACAGTCATTAGCAGGTCCTTCCTGGCTCCCGATACTGGGATGCAGCGGTGACCTCGGATTTGCTCGATCTACCCCCAAGATCGCTAGCGGCCGCTCTATCGGTCAGCAAATCCCCTACTTCCATACAGGGTACCCTCCTTCCATACGGGGACTATGCCGCACGCCAGACGTCTCTGCGCGATTTACCGGCGGCCCCAGCCAAGCGTGGGCGTCCCCTACGACTTACTGGCCCCCTCTGTAAAACATACCGTTTATCCGCGGCTTCAGGAGGTTGTTGTCTACTCCTGTGGTGAGCGGCTGGGAGTGGAGGCTCCTCCGAGGAAAGTGCTCGGGGCGCGCCTAGGGGCGTCCGCTCCGCAGTCGATCCCGCAGCCGAGCAGAGTGCCTCCTGCCTGGCTCGCCAAACTGACGTGCGGAAAGCAGACTCCACAACCTGTGGGGTTGTAAGGTAGGTATGTTTATTCGGCGCCGGGCAGCACGGGGGGTCGCCCCACCAAAATCGTGCACACCCACCGTGGCAGTTAGCTTAAGATTTATACAATCACACTTTACATATTCAACGGACGCCTATACATATCCATGACTTTTCCCCGAAAAGGCGGTCTTTATTACAATGAATTACGAGAAATCATTTTCATAGCCTCCGCCTTTAACTCCTCCCCGTTGCACATGCGCAGTGTCTCTTGGTGGTCGTGGGCCGGGGTCTCGGGGATGAAGGCCGTATGTCTTCCTCGCTGTGTACCTCTCGCTCTTAATGTTTATGTGTTGCTCCAGGCCACGGGCTTGGGAAACCAGATGATCACTCTGTATACCAATTGTTCCCTTATCTCCCATCGAGGCCGATGTGACCACTTTATGGTTTCAACACATCCTTTCTTTTGCCTAAACACCTTATCAATGGCTTAAGGCGATGGATACACAGCTTAAGCCAAGCAATGGCCCTGCCATTAACCCTTGAGTGTTATCTCCCTTATCAGAATGCACTATTGCAATTCAAAAAGAATTCACACTATTACAACCTACAAGTGATCCCAAAAAGTAACAACACAAACCACAAGCACGTTAGATATTAATATCTTAAAAGAGTGCACTAATCACAATCTTAAAGTGTGCCATATACCATACATGTTTCTTAATCACTTATCCTCTGATAAGATAGGGATAAGAGTGTCTTCACAAACAGGGAAGTTAACTGAAATTGCAAGAGTGAGATAACCAAAAAAATAGGGGAATTAACTGAAAATGCAAAAGTTAGACAACTGAAAAACCGCAAAAGTTAAACTTTTATGTAATAGGCGGATTGGGAAGTCTGTACCTTCCAAGTGCCTCAGCCAATGGGGAAAGGAAGAGGGTTACATGCGGCCGGGAAATTAGGATAAAATGGAGGCTGCGTCCTCCGGCAATTTGAGAGACCCCACAGGGATATGCCCCAGTGGACTCTCCCTTTATTCGAATAAAGTCTTTGCAGGACTCCTCTGTCTCCTTTGTGAGCGTCGACCTCTGGCTACAGGATTTTCTGCACACCTCTCTCTCAGGTAAAGTCACTTAATCCCTGGGAAGTTACCCTGTACAGCATCCTGGACAAGGGGGGGACGAATCTCCTACAGGCCAGCTGTATGGTTGGAAGATTCCCCATTTTTCTCCACAAATCTTGCAGTTTATATTTCCTGATTTGATGGGGGTGCCGGATTATACCTGAGTGGATCAATGAGTGAGTGAACTTTAACTGAACCCACATCTATCTATCTATCTATCTATCTATCTATTGACGTGCGGAAAACAGACTCCACAACCTGTGGGGTTGTAAAGTAGGTATGTTTATTCAGCGCCGGGCAGCACGGGGGGTCACCCCACCAAAATCGTGCGCACCCACCGCGGCAGTTAGCTTAGGATTTATACAATCAGATCTTACATATTCAAGGGGCGCCTATACATATCCATAACCTTTCCCCGAAAAGGCGGTCTTTATTACAATGAATTACGAGAAATCATTTCCATGGTCTCCGCCTTTAACTCCTCCCCGTTGCACATGCGCAGTGTCTCCTGGTGGTCGTGGGCCGGGGTCTCGGGGATGAAGGCCATGTCTTCCTCGCTGTGTACCTCTCGCTCTTAATGTTTATGTGTTGCTCCAGGCCACGGGCTTGGGAAACCAGATGATCACTCTGTATACCAATTGTTCCCTTATCTCCCATCGAGGCCGATGTGACCACTTTATGGTTTCAACACATCCTTTCTTTGCCTAAACACCTTATCAATGGCTTAAGGCGATGGATACACAGTTTAAGCCAAGCAATGGCCCTGCCATTAGTGTTATTTCCCCTTATCACTATCTATCTATCTATCTATCTAATCTGTTAAAGGACAGGGGATAGTAGTTAATGAGAATGTAAAAATACCTATGTTGGGTATAAAGATGGTGTAAGTATGTAGCGTAAGTTGTAAGTGTTGGTAAGAGAGGATTTCAGGAGTGAGAAACAGATACAATGGGATGGTCAAAAGATATGTAAATATTATGTGAGACTTGAGCATGATGCAAACAGTATGGATAAGGAGTGGAGATTGTATTGGATCTGGCTGGCATGGAGTTAACCTTCCCTATAGCAGACCTTATAGTGCTGTGCTTTGTATTTGGTAACAGAATCACAGAATCTTCATGGTTGGAAGGGACCTTTGAGATCATCAAGTCCAACCACAAAAAAAAAAAAACCACCAACAAAAAAAACCAAACCACCAAACAAACAGACACAAACAAACAGACACAAACCAACAATCTCGGGCACTAGAGCATGCCCTGAAGTGCCAAGTGTACACATTTCTTAAATACCTCCAGGGATGGCGACTCCACCACCTCCCTGTGCAGGCTGTTCCAGTGCCTGACCACCCTCTCAGTAAAGTCATTCTTCCTACTATCTAATCTAAACCTCCCCTGCCGCAACTTCAGACCATTTCCTCTGGTCCTGTCATTATTCCCTTGGGAGAAGAGGCCAACACCCACCTCTCTACAGCCTCCTTCCAGGTAGTTGTAGAGGGCAATGAGGTCCCCCCTCAGCCTCCTCTTCTCCAAACTAAACATGCCCAGTTCCCTCAGCCTCTCCTCATATGACTTGTTCTCTAGACCCCTCACCAGCTTGGTGGCTCTCCTCTGGACACGCTCCAGCACTTCAATGTCCTTCCTGTAGTGAGGGGCCCAGAACTGAACACAGTACTCAAGGTGAGGCCTCACCAGGGCCGAGTACAGAGGCACGATCACTTCCCTACTCCTGCTGGCCATGCTATTCCTGATACAGGCCAGGATGCGGTTGGCCTTCTTGGCCACCTGGGCACACTGCTGGCTCATGTTAAGCCAGCTGTCCACCAACACCCCCAGGTCCTTTTCTGCTGGGCAGCTTTCCAGCCACTCTTCCCCAAGCCTGTAGCGTTGCCTGGGGTTGTTGTGACCGAAATGCAGGACCCGGCACTTGCCTTATTAAACCTCATCCCATTGGCCTTGGCCCATTGATCCAACCTGTCCAGATCCCTCTGTAGAGCCTTCCGACCCTCAAGCAGATCAACACTCCCACCTAGTTTGGTGTCATCTGAAAACTTACTGAGGGTGCACTCAATCCCCTCATCCAGATCATCAATAAAGATATTAAACAAGACTGGTCCCAAAACTGAGCCCTGAGGGACACCACTGGTGACCGGCCACCAACTGGATTTCACCCCATTAATCACAACTCTCTGGGCACGGCCATCCAGCCAGTTTTTTACCCAGAGTACACTTGTCTATGCCATAATTCACCAGCTTCTCCAGGAGAACGCTGTGGGGGATGGTGTCAGAGGCCTTACCAAAGTCCAGGTAGACAACGTCCACAGCCTTCCCTGCATCGAGAAGGCGGGTCACATGGTCATAGAAAGAGATCAGGTTGGTTAAGCAGGACCTCCCTTTCATAAACACATGCTGGCTGGCCCTGATCCCTCGGCTGCCCTGCACTTGCCGCAAAAACTCACTCAAGATGATCCTCTCCATGATCTTTCATGGCACCGAGGTCAGGCGGACAGGCCTGTAGTTCCCCGGATTCTCCTTCCAGCCCTTCTTATAGATGGGTGTCACATTGACCACCCTCCAGTCATCTGGTACCTCTCCTGTTGACCAGGATTGTTGATAAATGATGGAGAGAGGCTTGGTGAGCTCTCCCGCCAGCTCCCTGAGTACCCTTGGGTGAATCCCATCTGGCCCCATAGACTTATGCGTGTCCAGGTATTAGCACACTGAAACCAGGAGCTCTGTTTAGATTTCATTTAAATGAACAAAGTCGGTCTAATTTTGAGCCTGATCTTCCCTGCCTTTGGAGAAGTAGCTCTACCCCCACTCGAATCAGTGGGAAGTTTGGGTGCACACATAAGTTAGAGACTTTTTTTTCTTTTTGGAAGGAGCTAGCTCAGTTTAAGAGCAACGTTCCCGCAAAATCAGTACACAGATCCATGCCACCTGTATTTCTGCCTCTGTGGTTATGGGGCACGATGCTCCCAGGAGAGTCCGGCCGACTCCCTTGCAAACTCCGGAGCGCCCTGCCTCTGTGTGCCCCTTGCCCGCCCACTGCACTGCATTAAGGGGAGGAGGGGCTCCTCGGGGGGCTATCACTCTCCTTAAGCCTTTTCTTTCAAGTTTTGAATGAGAACTGCCCTCCAGCATGCTTCTCTTTCCCTCCCTCCAGTAGATCGTAAAGATAGGAGGGGAAAAAAAGTTACAACAACAGGCAGGACCAATGGCAAGTTGCAAAGCAGGAAAAGGTGGCCGAGAGAAAGGAGAAAATGTGGAAAAAAAGAGAGAGAGAGGAGCCTGGGGGGATGTGTAAAAGAAGAAGCATTGCTGGTTTTTTTTCATTTGCTTGCTTTTCCATGCATGTATAATGAAGCCTAATCAGAGTACATTGCTGCTGCTCTGAGGGAACTTTTGTATTTAAAGCCATGCAAAGAAAATAAAGATCCACAGACTAATCTGCAGAGCAGCTTGCAGGGATTGTTGACAACAGAAGCAACATCAGTCTCCCAGAGAGAGAGAGACCTTGAAGCCTGCTTTTTTTTTTTCCTCCCCCTGTGCTATCTTCTTGCTAACTGGGAGAGGCATTTTTTCTCCCTTCTTCCTGAAAGTGCAGTCCCTACCGAGAGGGAGTGAGTGGAGCTGGGACTGTGAATGGGATCAGAGCAGCTGGCATATGCAGAGATACTGCAAGCCAAGAGTTAAAAGCTCCAGAGAAGGAAGCAGAAGCAGCTGGGCATTTATTTTGTGGGAGAAATAAAAGAAAAAAAAAAAAAAAGAGAGAAACGGATCTGCATGAGAAGCAGAGCAGCACCATGAGCTCTCTGTGTGCAGCCTGCAAGCCCCCAAGCACGCTCCAGAGCCGCTCTCCCCTGACGCAGTGAAAGACTCAATAACCGGAGTTATTAAGCAGGCATTCTTTATTTGCAGCGCCGGACACATAGGGGATATTTCCTCCAAATACGCGTACCGATGGTCAAGGGGTTCAGGCTTATATTTCAGCAGTACATGCATATTCATATTACTTCCCATAACTGTTTAACATATTCCTTATCTTTCCAAGAACTCATTATCATAGGTATTCACCCCTATTCACATGTGTGTTGTGATGTCTAGGGTTGTCATGTACTCTGGTGGTCTTTGTAGTCTTGCTCCACAAGATTCGGCCTAAAGCAATTTTGAAGCAATTTTGCTCAACTGTGTCAGCTTTAGCAATCTGCTACTTCCTTTATCTCTCAGGATGTTGTATTCTCTGCGATTGTGGCTCTTGCTCACCCCAGCCCTCCCTGTCTAGCAAGCACGATTGCCTATCTGGTCCTCCATTAAGCCCCCTGCTCTACACCAGCTTCCCACATCAGTGAGTGGGCCCACTCCCTGAGTGTAAGGGAACATGTTGGGGCCCCACATACACCAGAGGACCCCCTCCCCGCTTCTCACACGGCGGTAGAAGGGGATCTCGGAGAGGAGGGGGAATGGAAGCAGGTCCCCGCTGGGCGAAGCAGGCAAATCTCCCTGCCCCTCCCACCTCCCCAGCTACCCCTCCAGAACCGATACGGAATCTTGGAGGAGGAGCTGGCTGATGGAGAGGAGGATGGAACATCTCGGCTGGAAACACCAGAAAAACCAAGGGTCCTGCCTCAGAGTCGGAAGCGGAACCCTCGACGGCCTCCCCCACACTCCCAGATACGCTTGTTTGGTGATCTGGATTTTGGGGATGAGGCGGATGATACTGGAGATGATGAACTCCCCAGTGAGGCTCCCTGGATGAGTCACCCACCCCCGTGCCTCAAGACTTCAATGACTAAGAAAAAAAGAAGGGTCATTGTAATCGGTGACTCCCTTTTGCATGGTACAGAGGGCCCAATCTGTAGGCCGGACCCGTCCCGCAGGGAAGTAACTTGCCTCCCTGGGGCCAGGACTAGGGATATACTAAATAAAACTCGCACCCTGGTTCAGCCCTCGGACTATTACCCACTTCTGATATTTCAGGTGGGCCATGATGAGATAAATACTAGAAGCCTCAAGGCAATGAGGAAGGATTTCAGAAGTCTGGGGCAACTAGTCAAGGGATCAGGAGCACAGGTTGTGTTCTCTTCTATCCCACTAGTCACAGGGCAGGATGAAAGGATAAATAGGAAAAAACAACGGTTCAACTTATGGCTGAAAGGCTGGAGTAAAAGCCAGGACTTTGGATTCTTTGAGCATAGGCAGACTTATAGGTCACCAGGCGTGGTTGCGGCAGGTGGGGAAAGCCTAAGCCAAAGGGGAATAAGGATATTGGGACAGGAGTTAGCATGGCTCATTAAGAGGGCTTTAAACTAGATTTGAAGGGGGACGGGGTTGGAACCAGGGTCACCGAAGTGGTACCCGGGAGTAAACTAGAATCAAAAGGGGAAGGGGAGGATACCAGGCCCATTGGTAACGAGCCTGAGGGGAAAGAACCATGGATGGGGGTGAAATCGGGTGCCCGGCTTAAGTGCATCTACACTAATGCATGTAGCATGGGCAACAAACAGGATGAGCTGGAAGCCATTGTGCAGCATGGCAGCTATGATGTAATCGCCATCACAGAAACATGGTGGGATGATGGTCATAGCTGGAATGCTGTGATGGATGGCTATAAGCTCTTCAGGAGGGATAGGCAAGGAAGGAGAGGTGGGGGTGTGGCTCTGTACGTTAGGGAGTGTTTTGATTGTATGGAAATTGATTGCAGCAATGATAGAGTTGAGTGTTTATGGGTAAAGATGAAGGGCAAGGCTAGCAAGGGAGATCTGGTGCTGGGAGTCTGCTATAGACCACCCAACCAGGATGAGGAGGTAGACGAGGCATTCTATAAGCAGCTGGCTGAAGTGTCTCGATCGCCAGCCCTTGTTCTGGTTGGGGACTTCAACCTACCGGACATCTGCTGGGAATACAACACAGCAGAGAGCAGGCAGGCTAGGAGGTTCCTTGAGTGTATGGAAGATAACTTCCTGACACAACTGGTAGGTGAGCCAACCAGGGGAGGTGCCTCTCTAGACCTGCTGCTCACAAATAGAGAGGGACTAGTGGGAGATGTGGTGGTCGGAGGCCGTCTTGGGCTTAGTGACCATGAAATGGTCAAGTTTTCAATTATTAGAGAGGTAAGAAAGGGGGCTAGCAAAACCTCAACCTTGGACTTCCGGCGGGCGGACTTCAGCCTTTTCAGATCACTGGTTGGAAAAGTCCCATGGGGGGAATCCCTGAAGGGCAAAGGTGTTCAGGAAGGCTGGGTGTTTTTCAAGGAGGAAGTCTTAAAAGCCCAGGCGCGGGCCATCCCTACGCGCTGTAAAGCGAGCCGTCGGGGGAAAAGGCCGGCCTGGCTGAGCAAAGAGATAGGGTCACAGCTTAGAGAAAAAAGGAGAATTTATGACCTTTGGAAAAAGGGGCAGGCCACGCAGGAAGATTACAAAGGTATAGCAAAGTTATGTAGGGAAAAGATTAGGAAGGCCAAAGCCCAACTAGAACTCAACCTGGCTTTGGATGTTAAAAACAATAAAAAGAATTTCTATAAATATATCAATAGCAAGAAGAGATCTCGGGAGAACCTCCATCCTCTACTGGATAAGGGAGGTAACATAGTAACCAAAGATGAGGAGAAGGCTGAAGTCCTAAATGCCTTCTTTGCCTCTGTCTTTAGTAGTAGGATAGGGGGTTCCCTAAATATCCAGACCCCTGAACTAGCAGGCAGGGGCGGGGAGCAGAGTGAAGCCCCTGCAATTCAAAGGGAGGTGGTGAGGGACCTGCTCCAACACCTAGATGCAAACAAGTCTATGGGACCAGATGAGATCCACCCGAGGGTACTGAGGGAGCTGGCAGAAGTGCTTGCGGAGCCACTCTCCATCATTTACCAGCAGTCCTGGCAAACTGGGGAGGTCCCGGCCGACTGGCGTCTGGCAAATGTGATGCCCATCCACAAGAAGGGCCGGAAGGATGATCCAGAGAACTACAGGCCTGTCAGTCTGACCTCGGTGCCTGGGAAGATCATGGAGCAGATCATCCTGGGAGCCATCATGCAACGCATGAGGGACACCCATGCGATCTGGCCCAGCCAGCACGGGTTCACGAGGGGCAGGTCCTGCTTGACAAACCTGATCTCCTTCTATGACAAAGTGACCCGCTTGCTGGATGAAGGAAAGGCAGTGGACGTTGTTTATCTGGACTTCAGCAAAGCCTTTGATACAGTCTCCCACAGTATCCTCCTGGAGAAACTGGCTGCCCATGGCTTGGATGGGAATACCCTCTGCTGGGTTAAAAACTGGCTGGAGGGCCGGACCCAGAGAGTGGTGGTGAATGGAGTTAAATCCAGCTGGTGTCCAGTCACGAGTGGTGTCCCGCAGGGCTCGGTACTGGGGCCAATTCTCTTCAACATCTTTATCAATGATCTGGACGAGGGGATCGAGTGCACCCTCAGTAAGTTCGCAGACGACACCAAGCTGGGTGGCAGTGTTGATCTGCTGGAGGGTAGAGAGGCTCTGCAGAGAGATCTCGACAGGCTGGATCGATGGGCCGAGACCAACGGGATGAGGTTTAACAAGGCCAAGTGCCAGGTCCTGCACTTCGGTCACAACAACCCCAGGCAGCACTATAGGCTGGGGGCAGAGTGGCTGGAGAGCTGCCTGGCAGAAAAGGACCTGGGGGTGTTGGTCGACTGTCGGCTGAACATGAGCCGGCAGTGTGCCCAGGTGGCTAAGAAGGCCAACAGCATCCTGGCCTGTATCAAGAACAGTGTGGCAAGTAGGGACCGAGAGGTGATCGTCCCCCTGTACTCGGCACTGGTGAGACCCCACCTCGAGTACTGTGTCCAGTTTTGGGCCCCCTACCACAAGAGGGACATTGAGGTGCTGGAGTGGGTCCAGAGAAGGGCAACGAAGCTGGTGAGGGGTCTGGAGCACAAGTCTTACGAGGAGAGGCTGAGGGAGCTGGGGTTGTTCAGTCTGGGGAAGAGGAGACTGAGGGGAGACCTTATTGTTCTGTACAAGTACCTGAAAGGAGGCTGTAGAGAGACGGGGGTCGGTCTCTTCTCCCAAGTCACAGATGATAGGACAAGGGGTAATGGCTTCAAGTTGCGCCAGGGGAAGTTCAGGTTGGATATTAGGAAACATTTCTTTACTGAAAGGGTTATCAGGCATTGGAATGGGCTGCCCAGGGAGGTGGTGGAGTCACCATCCCTGGAGGTATTTAAGAAACGTGTAGACATGGTTCTTCAGGGCATGCTCTAGTGTCCAAGATTACTGGTTTGTGGTGGGGTGCTGTGTGGGTGGGTGATGGTTTTTGGTTTGGTTGTTGTTGTTGTGTGTTCAGGTGGTGGGTGGTGGTTTTGTTTGTGGTGTGTTTTTTTTTTTTGTGTTTTTTTTTTGTTTTTTTTGTTTTGGTTTTTTTTTTTTTTTTTTACCTGTTGGTTGGACTCGATGATCTCTGAGGTCCCTTCCAACCACTACGATTCTGATTCTGATTCTGATTCTGATCAATTCCCCCCTTTTCTATGTACAAGGCGAATTCCTTCACCACACTTATAAAACTCCATTATCAATCAACGTTTTCTTAAAATATTTTCTGGTTTCCACCTGGTGTTTGATTCGGTTACATTTCCAGTTTTCATAATTGTCTAGGTTTTCTTTACAACACCAAAGGGCACATTGTGTGATTATACATGTTGCAACTCCAACAACAAATGCAAAGAAAGTTATCTGTAATATTTTGCATTAACTCAAAATATAAATTTTGATGCCACACTGTTACAATCTTCATTATGCAAACAAATATGATTGTTATTAAACAACCCATCTTAGCATCTCTGAAGTTTCAATTTCAAGGGTCCAGTGGGCTCTGAAGTCCACTGTTCTTGTTCTACAGGATCAGGAGCTTTCTTTGCTCGACTGTAGTGGATCCAGGCAGGTCACTCCTTGATCTTAATTGCAGTGAAGGTGGTCAACAGTACCTGGTAAGGTCCACTCCATTTTTCCAGAAGAGGGTCTCCTGAAAAATTCTTAACATATATCCGGTCTCCAGGGTGATAAGGGAGATAACACTCAAGGGTTAATGGCAGGGCCATTGCTTGGTTTAAGCTGTGTATCCATCGCCTTAAGCCATTGATAAGGTATTTAGGCAAAAGAAAGGATGTGTTGAAACCATAAAGTGGTCACATCGGCCTCGATGGGAGATAAGGGAACAATTGGTATACAGAGTGATCATCTGGTTTCCCAAGCCCGTGGCCTGGAGCAACACATAAACATTAAGAGTGAGAGGTACACAGTGAGGAAGACATGGCCTTCATCCCCGAGACCCCGGCCCATGACCACCAGGAGACACTGCGCATGTGCAACGGGGAGGAGTTAAAGGCGGAGACCATGGAAATGATTTCTCGTAACTCATTGTAATAAAGACCGCCTTTTCGGGGAAAGGTTATGGATATGTATAGGTGCCCCTTGAATATGTAAAGTTTGATTGTATAAATCCTAAGCTAACTGCCGCGGTGGGTGTGCACGATTGTGGTGGGGTGACCCCCCCGTGCTGCCCGGCGCTGAATAAACATACCTACTTTGCAACCTCACAGATTGTGGAGTCTGCTTTCCGCACGTCACCGGGTATATTTCCTTTCCCTATGACTCCGATCTGGGGTTTCACGGTCGTCTGAGGGTTATTTTTCAAGCATAACATGCACTGTTTAGTCTCGTGATGGTGTACATGTTGTGTCCTACCCATTTTCAGCTCAAAAATTGATATAGAGCATCTGCCCCCCAATGGGTTCTATTGTGTTGTTCCAAGATCAATCTGAATAGGGCATTAGATGGTATTACTATACGTTTGTCATACAATGTGGCAAATCCATGTTCTGGAACTGTCCCCCTCAAGTCTCGGATTAACTGCTTATCAATTTTTGAGTATTTTACAGGTTCTACACCTCTTGCTGTTACCCACACATCATCTTTCCACTCGTTACCTTTATCAGTTACTAATGCTAATACACTATTTTCCAGCATTTGTTCTGCCATCTGTTTAGCCTCAGAGTCCACCAGTCGATTTCCTCTTTCTACCTGGGTGTTGCCTTTCTGGTGCCCTTTGCAATGCATAATAGCAACAGCTTCAGGTTCTCTTACAGCTTGTAACAAGTTCAAAATCTCTTTTGCGTGTTTGATTTGTTTTCCTTGTGATGTCAGAAGTCCCCTTTCTTTCCAAATTGCTCCATGAGCATGCACTACTCCAAAGGCATACTTAGAATCAGTCCACACATTAATCTTTTTATCTTTTCCCAATTCTAAGGCCCGAGTAAGAGCTATGATTTCAGCTTTCTGTGCAGATGTCCCAGCCGGAAGTGGCTTTGCTTCAATTACCTTGTCAACGGTCGTTACCGCGTATCCTGCTAGGCAGCTTCCTTTTCGAATGAAACTGCTCCCATCTACATACCAATTTTCTGCTTCTTCCAAGGGAGTTTCTTTCAAGTCCGCTCGGCTGGAGTATACAGTCTCTATGGTTTCCACACAGTCGTGTGTGGGTGGTTCCAAAGTTTGGCTATTGAGGAAGGAAGCTGGGTTCACAACATTAGTAACTTCAATTTTTATGTCATCGGATTCTATCAGGATGGCTTGATATTTCAAAAATCTTGAAGGGGAAAGCCAATGGTTCCCTTTCTGCTCTAACACCGTGGATACTGCATGGGATACTAGGACGGTTATTTGTTGTCCCAAAGTGAATTTTCGTGCTTCCTGTATGTTCAGAATCACAGCGGCCACTGCCCTTAAGCATCCAGGCCATCCTTTGCTAACTTCATCCAATTGCTTGGAGAAGTAAGCTACTGCTCGTTTGTATGGTCTGACTTGTTGGGCCAAGACTCCCAATGCCACTCCTTGCCTCTCATGAGAAAATAACCAGAATGGCTTGGTTATGTCAGGCAGCCCTAAAACAGGAGCACGCATCAGTTCTTTCTTTAGTTCCCTGAAGGCTTTCTGGGCCTCCGGGGTCCAATTTAACTTCATTGAGCTTTCTTTTACAAGGTTGTACAAGGGCTTAGCTATTGTCCCATAATTATATATCCAAAGCTGGCACCAACCTGTCATTCCAAGGAAAGTTCTCATTTCTTTTACCATTTGGGGTAGTGGGGTCTTGCAGATAGCTTCTTTCCGAGCCGTGCCCAGTTCCCACTGTCCTCCAGATTTCTCATATCCCAAATAGGTGACCTGTCGTTATATTAGTTGGGCTTTCTGTTGGGAAACTCGATAACCAGTTAATCCAAAAAAGTTCAATAAACTAATAGTCCATGCTACACAGTCTGTTTCTTCTGTAGTTGCTATCAGCAGGTCATCTACGTACTGTAACAAAGTTCCATCTCCTGAAGGTGGGTTCCAGGACTCTAAATCCCAAGCCAATTGGTTCCCAAATAGAGTAGGGCTATTCTTGTATCCTTGGGACAACACTGTCCAGGTCAATTGAGTTTTTCGTCCTGTTGAAGGGTTTTCCCACTCAAAGGCGAATAATTTCTGGCTCTCCTTGGCTACTGGCAGGCAGAAAAATGCATCCTTTAAATCTAGTACTGTAAAACAAATCTGACTATTTTTCAATTTTGTTAGTAAGGTATAGGGGTTTGCCACTACTGGGTGGAGATCTTTCACTATCTTGTTGATTGCTCTCAGATCCTGTACTACTCGGTAGGACCCATCAGTCTTCTTGACCAGCAAAATCGGAGTATTGTATTCTGATTCACATTCCACTAATAATCCACACTTTAGAAATTTCTCTATGATTCCTTCCATCCCTTTTCTATCTTCTAGTTTCAAGGGATACTGCCTAAGGCAGACTTTAAGAACGCCTTCTTTTAGTTCTATTTTTATAGGTATTGCATTCTTTGCTCTGCCTGGGGTGTCTGTGGTCCAAACACCTGGATATGTCTGATTTATAATTTCTTTTTTCCATGGGGAGTCACCAGCAACCAAACTTGGGGTTACTAGTGATAAGCTGAGAATTTCTATAAGGTTTTCTTCGTTCACTTTTAGTTCCATTATTCCATGATTAAAAGAAATATTGGCATCCAATCTTTCTAGTAAGTCTCTTCCCAATAATGATTTTGGAGAATTTGGCAAGTATAGAAATTGGTGCACCCCAATTACTTTTCCTAGTTTGAATTGCAAAGGTTTCGAAAAGAAAGGCCTTTCTGGTTGGCCAGTAGCACCTACCACATCTATAGAGTCCTTGCTTATAGGTATTAATTCTTGATTCAAAACAGAAAAAGAAGCTCCTGTATCTACCAGAAAAATCTACCTCCTTTTCCCTGTTCCCTAGCTTTATGGTGACCAGTGGATCCGCTAGGGTAGATGCCCCAGGTCCCCGTCAATCTTCCTCCTCCATTGAAGCTAATAATGCTTGGGGTTTCCCCTGGAACTGCGGACATTCATTTTTCCAATGTCCTTCCCTTTTGTAGTAAGTACATTGATTGCGTCCCAAAGAGTTTTGGAATCCTCCACGCCCTCCTCCCTGGCTGCTTCCTCTTCCTTGTCCTTGTTCTTTCCCTTTCCTAACACCATTACCAAGCATTCCTGCAATCCACATTCCTTATGCCAATCAGGGTTGTCCCTCAATGCCCGAAACATATCTGCATACATAACTTCATCCCATTTTCCTTCCCTTTGGAGCAAAAACATCAGGTCCCTCATGGTATTAAAATCTACAGTACCATTCAATGGCCACTTGTGTCCATTATCCAAATTGTACAAGGGCCACCACCGATTACAATACTTCCTAAAGAGTTTTCTTACAGAATGTCCCTCCTGATATTCCACTAAGTTCCTTCCGATGTGCCAGGACACATCCTAAGGGGGATCTTTTGGGTATGCTTTACTGGCCCCCCATTACTGATTCTTAAACTCTCTTCCATTATTTCCACAGACTACTCGTTCAAGCTGCCCCGACCATTCTATCTTATCCCAATCTGACCAGTTGCCTTCACACCGAGTACACCAAAAATTGTTTCCAAATCGGACCCACACTTGTTCACCACACTCAAAACATTTAAAAACAATGATTGGCTTACATGAAAAATCTCTCCACCCGTGTATCGGACACCACCAGTCAGGACTGTGATATATTGCAGTCACCTTTTCAGACATAGAATCATAGAATCATGGAATGGTTAGAGTTGGAAAGGACCTTAAAGATCAAGTTCCAACCCCCCTGCCATGGACAGGGACACCTCCACTAGAGCAGGTTGCTCAAAGCCCCATCCAGCCTGGCCTTAAACACTTCCAGGGATGGAGCCTCCACAGCTTCTCTGGGCAACCTGTTCCAGTGCTTCACTACCCTCACAGTAAAGAATTTCTTCCTAATATCTCATCTAAATCTCCCCTCTTCCAATTTAAAACCATTACCCCTTGTCCTGTCACTACACTTCCTGACAAAGAGTCCCTCTCCAGCTCTCCTGTAGGCTCCCTTCAGATATTGGAAGGCTGCTATGAGGTCTCCCCGGAGCCTTCTCTTCTCCAGGCTGAACAACCCCAGCTCTCTCAGTCTGTCTTCATAGGGGAGGTGCTCCAGCCTTCTGATCATCTTCGTGGCCCTCCGCTGGACCTGTTCCAACAGGTCTATGTCTTTCCTGTGTTGAGGACTCCAAAGCTGGACACAGTATTCCAGGTGGGGTCTCACGAGCGCAGAGTAGAGGGGTAGAATCACCTCCTGCGACCTGCTGGCCACACTTCTTTTGAACTCCAGATTATATAAGGCAGGTAAAGTGAGTTTACGTGGTAAGGTTTTGGTAGTGGTGGGGAGCTGCAGGGGTGGCTTCTGTGAGACGATACCAGAAGCTGACCCCGTGTCCGACAGCCAGTTCCAGACAGCTCTAAGATGGACCTGCTGCTGCACAAAGCTGAGCCAATCAGCGATGTTGGTAGCACCTCTGTGATAACATATTGTCGTGGTTTAACTCCAGCCGGCAACTAAGACCATGCAGCCGTTCACTCACTCCCCCCCACCCCCCAGTAGGATAGGGAGAAGAGGGAGAAAAATGAAGAAAAAACAAAACAAAAAACCCAGAACTCCAGTCATGTGGTTCGTTCTTTCCACCACGTTTCAGTGATAGCAA
Organism: Numenius arquata; assembly: GCF_964106895.1. Classification (NCBI taxonomy): domain Eukaryota; kingdom Metazoa; phylum Chordata; class Aves; order Charadriiformes; family Scolopacidae; genus Numenius; species Numenius arquata. The sequence continues at coordinate 35,061,007 of NC_133615.1, forward strand.
TTAGATTGTAGCTTTCTAGCTGCACAGCTGGCTTCCAGCTCCTCCCGTTTGTTACCCATGCTGTTTGCATTGGTATAGAGGCACTTCAGCTGGGCTACTGACCATGTTACCTTTTTAGAGGAACAAGACCTAATTCCTTTCAGGAACAAGACCTAATTCCTTTCAGGCATTTCACAGATGTTTCCCTGTTGGTTCCTAATACATCATCAGCCCCTGGCTTTTCTCTGTTGCTCATAACTCCATCCCTTTCCCCCACTAAATCTACTTTAAAGCTCTCCTTATAAGTCTGTCCAGCTTATTGGCAAAGACCCTCTTGCCCCACTTGGTCAGGTGAATCCCATCAGCTCCCAACAGGCCTGGCTTCTCAAAGGTAGATCTGTGATTACAGAAGCCAAAACCTTGAGTATGGCACCAGCCACGCAGCTAGGCATTCTCCTGTTCAACCCATGGCTGAGCTCCTCTGGTTGAGGACTCCCCATACGTACATACTGTGGGTGAATGTTGTCAAATATCAAACTCCTGTCAAAGTGAAAACATTGGGCCTTTGTCTTGCTCAGCATCTCTTGCATCATGCTGAACACTCTTGATCAGAACAGTAAGCAGTTGTGTTTAAAGGAACCCAGTATCTTGCTGGGAACAGCACCTTGGCAATGTATAGGTTTGGGTCCCCCAAAAGCTAGTGTGATAGAAAGGAAAAGCCAAATGACATAGTAAATGGGAACTTTGAAACAAAACAAAGAAAAACGCTAAGACTAGCTCTTTTTCTGACAGCTTTAATGCTGCTGGGAAGCTGTACTCGTGTATTACAGCACAGAGATATACATTACAAACACCAGAAAATGCTACTTGGCAGAACACAGTTTTGTTTATTCATGGATTATCTTTTTTTACACATTATCCTTGGTGATACTGTATCAAATTAAAAGGCTCAGAAGTTGATCCTTTGCCTACTTATCCTAATTTTGGTATAATTCCTTTTCCTGAGGTATTTCTAAATTGCTATGGTGTAAGGAAGATGAAAATCAGGCCTTCTGGGTATGTAATGCAGGTTAGTTTGTGGTGTAAATGCTTGTCTTTTACCTAGAAATTCCATAGGGTTTCTCATCATAAGCAAATTGCAACCCAGTGGTCATCCAACAATTCCTATTGATATTCTGATGTATTTCTTTTTTTCTACTGACACCTATTCATTTTTTTGTATTCAGGAGAATAAAAGTGTTGCTTTTCAAATTATATATATTTCTGTCACATTTACAGGCCCTGGAGTATAAATGGATCAAAATTCCATTGTGTGAGATGTTATACATAATAAGCTATAGTCTCAGTCCCAAAGGGTTTACGGTCTAAGTTTACAATGCAGACAAAGTGGGGAGAGAGCGCCATTGGGGAACATTTTCAAATGTCCTACATTCACAATGACTCATGAGGCTAAGACTCCTAAGGCAACAGACTTCAGACTGTCACTTTTTACATTTACAACTCACTGTATATATGCCCCACCCAAATCATGTCAAATATCAGAGTATCAGCTATCAGAAACCCAAGCCATAAAACGCTTTAAAGGATTCTAAAAGTACTTTAAATGTTATTGTAGTAGACAGTGTGTCTATTTCATTGCCACATTGTAACCCAAGTACTTTGTTAGTCCTCTTGTTGTCCCAAAGCGGGATCATTTACCCGGTGTGCAAGATGCCAATGTACACACAGAGTAGAGGTATTTATTGAAATCATTTCTGCAGAGATGGGTGCTAGGTGGTAATCTGTCGGAGTGGGAGACGGACCCAGAGTAACGATGAATCTCAATATGAGTATGGTCATTCTCACTTTATTCAAGTTCTCACAGAGTATATAAAGACAGACAAGCAGAGCACGCGCTAGCGACAGCTATATGATTGGCTTACAGTCTCTGTTCACGCGCCTAGAGCGCTCACACAATTAGTGCAGACCTCTTGTCCACGCGCAGCAGATGTTTCTCTATCTCCCGGAGGCAGTACCGCTTATCTTTGTTTATCATGTAGCTACTTCTTCATACTTCTGTTTTTCAAGGAGAGTTCACAGCCTCCTCCGGGCTTTCATCCCTATCAAAGACTGGGTTGCTCATTGCAATCAAGTCGTGCCCTTTTTCACTCAGCCATTCCTCCACAGTAATCCACAAAGCTAGCACACCGACCTACAAACCCCTCGAAATATTTATACGGTTCATAACAGAGAAATACATACCCTTAATTATAATTATTGGTTAGTACCTTACCTTAACAATTTCTATTGGTTAGACCAGCTAAACAGGAGGCCAGATTAAACCCTTCCCTGCTTCTTAATTCTAAGTCCTCTTGTTCCATTAAACAAGTTTCATACTGTAATAACCTAGCACTGGTCATCCATTTAGAAGCTCTTTCAGTTAACAAAGCTTTAATTTGGTGTGGTACTTTAACAATGAGAGCTCCTCCTGCTGTCAGTTTTCGAGCCTCTGTTACCATTAAAGCCGTGGCTGCACAATTTTGTAAACAATGAGGCCACCCTCTTGTCACCGGATCCAACATTTTAGAAAAATAGGCAACAACCTAATCCACGTCAATTGTTGCTTCACTATTTTCCCTTCTTGTTCTTGTTCCCACTCAAAGGCAAAATACTGTTTACTATCCTCTGTAAGTGGGCATCCCAAAAAGCCATCAGGTCCCTCCCCAATAGATTACAATCACAATTAGGGATGAACAAAAGTTCATGCATCTCAAATTTATCTCCTATATCTATTATTAGCGGATGGATGAAATGTACCCGTTCATCCTTTCCATTTGCTCCTTGGATAATTACAGATTCTCTTGACAACTGTGCCCCCTTTGGCACAAAGTTTCAAGTAGATCGAGAGGCTCCGGTATCCACTAAAAAGTGTACCTCCTCCCAATTTGGGCCCACCCGACAGGTTATCAAGGGCTCCAAGGTGGTGGGTCCTTGGAACAGTGGGAGCCCCTGACACCCCTAACAATCCATTTCCATCAACCGGTGGACATCCTCCTCATTAGGATCCACCTGCCTCCACAGACACTCTCTCTTCCAATGTCCTTCTTTCTTACAAATAGCACACTGATTTCTTCCCAACCGAGGCCTGGGCTGACCCCTCCCCACCAAGGAAGACACATTTCTGTTAAATCCTGATGGTTGCCCCCTCCCCTTCGATCCTGGGGGTCCCTGCATTTTTCCCTTTGGAGGCTGTAAAAGCTGTGCCATCACTCTTGCCTTCGTCTTTGCCCTCTCTTCATCCCTTCTTACATACACCTGCTGAGCCTTTCTAACCAACTCGTCCAAAGGCCTGTTCTGCCAATCCTAACATCCCACGTCTCCTTCTCTGTTCCCTTTCTCTCCCCATTTTCCGACTCTCCCTTATTTCTTCTCCCTCTGACTACACAAATTCCTGTCGGTGGCGCTCTTAACCATCTTTCCCCACATTCTTTTTCAATAAGTCCTTTCTCAGTGTCATTCAAGTATAAGCATAAACCCTGACAAAGACTAGCATCATCTGACCCAAGAGGAGGCCATCAAACACCTTTTTGCAAATTATATTCAGGACAGAAAATAACAAAACTTTACCACTGTTTCCTTAGTTATTTCTGGGTGATGGTGTAGATCTCCCCAAGATCTTAACATTCTCTCCAAGGGACTTTCTGGGGGTATTTCGGGATCATCATTCTGGTCCTCGAGACCCATTCTCAACTTTCTCTTACTGCCCTCCCTGGGCTTCCTCCCTCTTTTACTCCCTGAATTTCCCATAGTACTCACTGGTGAGATTTTCAATGGTCTCTCCCTGCAGACCTCTTCACAGACCACTGCAGTCCGTTGCTGGTCTGCCTCCTGAACAGTCTCGGGTACCCAATCAGTCATCCAGCGCTGGCAGCCGTCGAAGGGAGCTGATCACCAAAGTTTTGGTGAGGCGTGCCATCAGCTCCATTCGTCGCCCACCATCCCTGGAAGGTGGAAGGCTCCCGGATAAGCCCCCACTTGTGCAGAAAATCCCATTGCCAGAGGTCGATGTTCACAAAGGAGACAGAGCAAAGACTTTATTCGAATAAAGGGAGAGTCCACTGGGGCATATCCCTGTGGGGTCTCTCAAATTGCCAGAGGATGCAGCCTCCATTTTATCCTAATTTCCCGGCCGCATGTAACCCTCTTCCTTTCCCCATTGGCTGAGGTACTTGGAAGGTACAGACTTCTCAATCCACCTATTACATAAAAGTTTAACTTTTGCGGTTTTTCAGTTGTCTAACTTTTGCATTTTCAGTTAATTCCCCTATTTTGCAATTACCTCACTCCTGCACTTTCAATTAACTCTCCTATTTCCTTTGGTTATCTCACTCTTGCAATTTCAATTAACTTCCCTGTTTGTGAAGACACTCTTATCCCTATCTTATCAGTACAGTCTCTCGCTTTCATTTAAGCCACAATATCCTTCAATGTTCCAGTACAGTGGGGGGGGGGGGGTAGTCCAGTCTCAAAATTCTAATTGACCTAATTGCCACAAATTTAATTGGCCTGTTTCAGGGGAAAACACACATATGTGTAATTCTTTGTGTGGACGCAAATCTGTGGGTGGATGGATTAGCCTACGTCGCCCTTGAATGCATCCAGGGAACCTTGTTGTTCATCTTGGCAGTAATATTATTTTTAATGTGCATGGGTAATATTGCAGCTAAAATGAGTAACAGGATGACAAACCAACAGGTTGAATTAATGATGCGGTGTTTCACCCTGATCCTAATACAATTTCCTTTGATTTATAGCCAGAAAGACCCAGAATGGCTGTGGTCCCAAGTTTATGTTAAATACACCGGGATTATGGGACCATACTCCATCAATGAAAACTTAAACTTAGCTACTGTGGTAATACATGGAGCTGAACTGTATTCAAAACATGAGTGGAGCTGGGATAAGGACAGATGGCTTCCACTCCTGAGGGCAAACGCGGGTGAAGAAATCCAGCTAGAGTGTAGACTGATCAATGGATCCACACATGAAGAAGTCACACAAATGACAATATCCAATACTCTCTCAGTCCCAGCAACAACAAAGGATTGTGTCACTGACAAGTGGGATTTTTGGTATAACTTTACTCTGGTGAAACCCACTATTGTGACTTGTCTTTGGCAACAGAAGCGAATACCTAGCCACCGCAGTAGAGGGCTGTCATTTAAGTTCAAAATAGATATGATTGAACCTGACCCAACTACACAACCTAACCTAATCACACACATGCCATCTGAGACACCTGTCAGTTACCACACAGAAAGGACTTTTATCACACTAGAACGTGGAGTTAGGAATATGCCCATTTTTACCATGATGCCTGGTGATGGCCCTTGGGACCATGCACTGTCAAGATACACTGCAAGCACCGGAACACCACAAAGCAAAAAGGACTTAAATCTCTCCGCTCTAGTGTTACATGGAAACAATATTTTCTTAAAAGATGAATGGAGTTGGAGTGACTCTCTTCAGATGGCTAGACTCCAAGCCAGTCCAGGAGAGAAAATGCAAATTGGTTGTTGAGTAATTAATGGGTCTACCGACCATAGGCCAACAGAAATTAAAACAGTTTACGCTGATTCTTCCAAACCCAAAGAAAGTAATAGTGAGTGTTACAAAACAGCAGAACTAAATTCAGATTGCTGGTATAATTTTGCCTTCACCAAACCTATAATTGTGTATTGTATTTGGAGCTATAGAGGCACAGAATTACTGTTTGAATTTATGATTGATACAGCAACATCTGCGCCGATTGTAAAGGATGAGAAACCTCTGTCCCCACAAATTTCTGAAAATGTACCAACTCGGTCTCCTATTAGTCCAACTCCTTACCTCTTCAACACCAGTCCTTACATAATAAAAAATACAGGCCAACAGCAGATGCTGTTTAATCCATCATATTCCCTCAAATGGGTGGAATTATCAATGCAGACTGATATCTCTGCGGTCAAACCTCCCTGTTCGCCATTCCTGAGTATATGTCTGTCGTGGTTTCAGCGAATTTACCAAAACCAGCCTGACAGATGGACCTTCCCCCACCTTCTCCCCCCCAAAAAAAAAGAGAGAGAGAGGAGAGAAAGAGATAAGGAGATTCAGAAGTTTAGAATGAACTAAACTACTTTAATGAAAAATTAATATTAAAATAAAAATAAAGAAGAAAATAATGAACTAGATACAATATATACAAAACCGTATCAAGCTCCCAGGATAACAGTCACATCACCGGCAGGCACTGGGGAAGTCCCAGACTGGACTCAGCGACAAATGGGAACTGGATTCCAGCTCTGGAGTCAGGAACACACAGATCGGGATCAAAGGCAGATGAACAGAGTCCTCTCTGGACATCAGCCATCGCAGGAAGGGGGCTGACCCTTTGATCCCTCAGCTTTTATACTGAGCATGGGGCAGATGGGATGGAATACCCTAGTTGGTCAGGTTTGGGTCACCTGTCCTGTCCACTCCTCCCCACTAATGTGACCCCTCTACGTTTTTTCCGTTTCCGACCCTCTAAGGGGGCAAATAACAAAATTGGCTGACCTTGGTTGTTATAGCAATAAGTATAAGCAAGGGCCTCCCTGCATATCGTTCCTTGGCATGGAGCACAAACATTGGTCTTATCACTCTGAGAACGAGCAGTTTTCTCCACAATATGCTGTTCATTTCAGAGAGTTAGAGGAGGCCTAGCTAGGATGTAAAGTTACAGAACAGAAAATTGGTTCGGTTTTACTTCAAACCGGGACAATCTCATAAGCTGACCCACTTGGTGGATGAGGGAAAGGCTGTGGATGTTGTTTACCTGGACTTTAGTAAAGCCTTTGATACGGCTTTCCACAGCATTCTCCTGGAGAAACTGGCTACCCATGGATTGGATGGGAGTACTCTCTGCTGGGTTAAAAACTGGCTGGGTGGTCGGGCCCAGAGAGTGGTGGTGAATGGAGTTAAATCCAGTTGGCGGCCGGTCACGAGTGGTGTCCCCCAGGACTCGGTATTGGGGCCGGTTCTCTTAAACATCTTTATCAATGATCTGGACGAGGTGATCGAGTGCAACCTCAGTAAGTTTGCAGACGACACCAAGTTGGGTGGCAGTGTCGACCTGCTGGAGGGTAGAAAGGCTTTGCAGAGAGATCTGGACAGGCTGGATCGATGGGCCAAGGCCAATGGGATGAGGTTCAACAAGGCCAAGTGCCGGGTCCTGCACTTGGGTCACAACAACCCCATGCAGCAATACAAGCTTGGGGCAGAGTGGCTGGAGAGCTGCCTGGCATAAAAAAGGACCTGGGGGTGTTGGTCGAGTGTTGGCTGAACATGAGCCAGCAGCGTGCCCAGGTGGCCAAGAAGGCCAACAGCATCCTGGCCTGTATCAGGAACAGCGTGGTGAGAAGGACTCGGGAGGTGATCGTCCCCCTGTACTTGGCACTGGTGAGGCCCCACCTCGAGTACTGTGTCCAGTTTTGGGCCCCTTACCACAAAAAAGACATTGAGGTGCTGGAGCAGGTCCAGAGAAGGGCAATGAAGCTGTGAGGGGTCTGGAGAATAAGTCTTCTGAGGAGTGGCTAAGGGAGCTGGGGTTATTAAGCCTGGAGAAAAGGAGGCCGAGGGGAGACCTTCTCGCATAAGGTCCCTGTGGTGCATGTAAAGAATATGTTGGGAAAAACGGTCTGGGTTACCCCGGCCTCAGGTAAAGGCAAACCCACTCGTGGGGTTGCTTTTGCTGAAGGACCAGGGCATACTTGGTGGGTGATGCAGGAGAATGGAGAGGTTCGATGTGTATCTTTAGGAGATCTGATTTTGGGTGAGAATCCTTAATTTAAATGATACGGTGTCAATTGTTGCCTAATACTAACAGTGTTCAATAAGTGTTTTTCAGGATAACATAATGGTAACGGACCCAGAGTCAGTTCTGTTGAATGGTGTCCAGCGACAGGGAACATGCTGGCTGTGAGCACAACATCTTATATGGATGCGCCCAACTCCAACCATCTGCGATCCTGTACTGAGGCCTGGTCCTGATCCGACAACTGAGTGAATGCCACATCACTTGTTCCTACCCTAAAAGACTATTATGATAGATGGAACTCACAGTTTTGGACTAAAGAAATTTAATGGACCTTTTAGAGGAACAGCTCATAACTTTAGAGGATTATATATGTCTCTCTCTCTATATATATATGTGTATATATATATAAGAAGATAAATATCTAGAAGATATTTATCTAGAAGATTCTTTATCTAGAAGATAAATACGCTGAAGTGTGACATATATATGGTATGAAATAAGGGGTGGAATGTCCTGGGTTGAGAGACACAGGACTAACTTTTCTTCTAATGCTGGGGAAAATTACACTTTTAGAAGACTCTAGTGTCTGAATTTGTGAAAATATTTACTTTATAGCCAGCCAGGCTCTGTGGGATTCAAGGTTAGTGTTTTCGAGCCTTGCCAGGTGCAGGGACAAGGAGGAGCAAGGCCTGGGTATTTGACCCAGGCTGGCCAACAGGAGTATTTCATACCATGAACGTCACATCCAATATAAATTAGAGAAGTTTGCTGCGTAGTGGGCTCTCTCCCTGATGGCGGCGGTCCGGACAACTCCTTGCCCCGGTGCCGGAGCCCTGAGGCCTTCCCTTCCTCCTGAAGCTATTGCGCTCCCAGTGTCCGATACTTGCTATCCACTGCTGGGAGTGCACAGCTTCCTGCTGATATAGATGGCTGAGTATAATTTCTATATATCTTATATCAGTATCGGGATTAATACTGGTTCTTTAGTATTATTGTTAATTATTTAGTCTTAGTCTATTAAATCTATTTATACTTCAACCCTTGTGTTTCTTTGTGTTCCCCGATTCCCCTTTCTGGGTGGGGAGGGGTCATCGGGTGATAGAATAATTGTCTGACGACAATAGATTGTTATGGGTTCTCTCAAACCATAACAAGTTCTTATAAAAATTTGATCAGGTATATACAACAAATTCTTGTATATTAAAGACATTTAAATAAAATCTTAATAGATGACTAACTTGCTTAAATATATCTATAAAACAAATCTCACCACAACAGTTAAATTGGGAGAGTTGGATTTGTGATCCTAAAATATGAACATTGTAACTTTTTAAAAGGAAGATGAATTAAAATAATCTAGTCGTTATCTAGCTGTCTAACTAAGATTAAATAGCTAGATTAGGTAGATTAAGCTATATAGTTGACCTTGCTTCGTTTCATCTTAAATAGCAGTAGCTATTGCTGAAGCATAGTCAAAATACACCTCAAAGCTTATTTTTTATAACATAATAAATTAAAAGCAGAGGTAAATATTTTAACTGTTAAATCTTCACAATTATACAAAAACATTCTTTCGCGTTACTGCAAATGAGAATGCAGGTAGGTTCATCTCTTTGTCCTCCTTAGTCTCCAGACTAAGCATAATAACTAAGACTAAGCATAACCAGGGAGCATAATCAAGGAGAAAGGGTAGGAGAAATAGCTGTTGCACTGAAAACTTCATATTCCAGAATCTCAAGACCTCAGTTTCTTCTTTTCCATCTCTGCTAGTGAAAGACTGGCAAGCTTGTAGCTAAAAAGAGTTAACTGTGCTGCATATATGAAACAGAACTTCTTCTTTCTCCTTTTTTCAGCACTGATATCTACTGATAGCACAAGACATATCAACTTCACCAATAGCGCTTTTTTTTTCTTTTAAGCAGCACAGGTGACTAGTACTATCAACTCACTTATTGACTAGCTGGCCTTCTGTATCATTAGAGGGATGGAGTATAGGGGTGGTACAGAAAAGATCTTTCTGCAGCTTTCCAAAGGCTGAAGGGCTGCTAAGGAGAAGCACAATCATTCCAGAAAGACCCTTCCAAAGATTACTGCATCACAGTAAACTGAGTGAAGATGCAGAGGATTCTACAGCTGAGCCATCTGACATCCCTAAACATAAACTCAGGGGAAAAAAGGAGAGTTCATGGCCTTTGGAAAAAGGGGCAGGCCACTCAGGAAGATTACAAAGGTGTTGTAAGGCTATGTAGGGAAAAGATTAGAAAGGCCAAAGCCCAACTAGAACTTAACCTGGCCTTGCATGTTAAAAACAATAAAAAGAATTTCTATAAATATATTAGCAACAAGAGGAGGACTCGGGAGAATCTCCATCCTCTACTGGATGCGGGAGGTAACACAGTGACAAAGGATGAGGAGAAGGCTGAGGTACTTAATGCCTTCTTTGCCTCCATCTTTAGTAGTAGAGTTGGTAGTTCCCTGAGCACCCAGACCCCTGAGCTAGTAGATAGGGACGGGGAGCAGAATGAAGCCCTTGTAATCCAAAGGGAGGTGGTGAGGGACCTGCTCCAACACCTGGATATAAACAAGTCTATGGGGCCAGGTGGGATCCACCCGAGGGTACTGAGGGAGCTGGCGGAAGTGCTTACTGAGCCACTTCCCATCATTTACCAGCAGTCCTGGAAAAATGGGGAGGTCCCAGCTGACTGGCATCTAGCAAATGTGACGCCCGTCCACAAGAAGGGTCGGAAGGCTGATCTGGGGAACTACAGGCCTGTCAGTCTGACCTCGGCACCTGGGAAGGGCATGGAATCGATCATCCTGAGTGCCATTATGCAGAGCATGAAGGACGCACAGGTGATCAGGCCCAGCAAGCATGGGTTCATGAGGGGCAGGTCCTGGTTGACAAACCTGATCTCCTTCCATGACAAAGTGACCCACTTGGTGGATGAGGGAAAGGCTGTGGATGTTGTTTACCTGGACTTTAGCAAGGCCTTTGATACAGTCTCCCACAGTATCCTCCTGGAGAAACTGGCTGCCCATGGCTTGGATGGGAGTACTCTCTGCTGGGTTAAAAACTGGCTGGGTGGCCGGGCCCAGAGAGTGGTGGTGAATGGAGTTAAATCCAGTTGGCGGCCGGTCACGAGTGGTGTCCCCCAGGACTCGGTATTGGGGCCGGTTCTCTTAAACATCTTTATCAATGATCTGGACGAGGTGATCGAGTGCAACCTCAGTAAGTTTGCAGACGACACTAAGTTGGGTGGCAGTGTCGACCTGCTGGAGGGTAGAAAGGCTTTGCAGAGGGATCTGGACAGGCTGGATCGATGGGCCAAGGCCAATGGGATGAGGTTCAACAAGGCCAAGTGCCGGGTCCTGCACTTGGGTCACAACAATCCCATGCAGCAATACAAGCTTGGGGCAGAGTGGCTGGAGAGCTGCCTGGCATAAAAAAGGACCTGGGGGTGTTGGTCGAGTGTTGGCTGAACATGAGCCAGCAGCGTGCCCAGGTGGCCAAGAAGGCCAACAGCATCCTGGCCTGTATCAGGAACAGCGTGGTGAGAAGGACTCGGGAGGTGATCGTCCCCCTGTACTTGGCACTGGTGAGGCCCCACCTCGAGTACTGTGTCCAGTTTTGGGCCCCTTACCACAAAAAAGACATTGAGGTGCTGGAGCAGGTCCAGAGAAGGGCAATGAAGCTGTGAGGGGTCTGGAGAATAAGTCTTCTGAGGAGTGGCTGAGGGAGCTGGGGTTATTAAGCCTGGAGAAAAGGAGGCCGAGGGGAGACCTTCTCGCTGTTTACAACTCCCTGAAAGGAGGGTGTAGAGAGGCGGGGGTCAGTCTCTTCTCCCAAGTCTCAGGTGACAGGACAAGAGGAAATGGCCTCAAGTTGCACCAGGGGAGGTTTAGGATGGATATTAGGAACAATTTTTACACTGAAAGGGTTATTAAGCATTGGAATAGGCTGCCCAGGGAGGCGGTTGAGGCACCATCCCTGGAGGTATTCAAAAGACGGGTTGACATAGAGCTCAGAGATATGGTTTAGTGATGTGGTTTTTTGTTTTTGTCTGGGTTTTTTTCTGGTTTTTTGAGTTAGGTTGATGGTTGGACTAGATGATTTTAAAGGTCCCTTCCAACCTAGGCAGTTCTATGATTCTATGATTCTGTGATTCTATATCACTTCCCAGGAGGTAAAAAACAGGATGAAGTAGCGAGTTAGAAACTTCCAATTAAAAAACCCAACATACTGATGATACAGAATTATGAGCATCTTAATTTTAATATGTATTCTCTCCTTTCCCTAAACATAAATGTCTAAAGACATGCTAGGTACTTAATGGGTGCTAAATGTCTGCTCTATTCCCAGGAGTGTTTACTGCTGAAATTTGTCAGAAGGCAATGTTAGGAGCAATCTGACTTTATACATTCTGTTCAACAGAAGGCATTTTCTTTTTAATCATCTAAATTATTGATTAGCATTTAATATATTTGTTAGTATTAATTTAGTTGTAAAATATTAATTTAGTTAACTATTAGTTTTGATACTGTTCTTTTTCTAGAAACTTTTTTAATGCAGTGACTTTTTCAGATTTCTTTTTTTTTTGGTAGAAGGTTATTCCTTTGATAATATATTTGCATAAAGTGAGCACAGTCTTGGATATCATGAATGTTATTAAGAATTAGCTCACTTTAAATTCTCAATCCCTTTCTTAAGACTTTACAGTAAACTAATTTTTAATAATCAATCCAGCAGATATGTACACTTCATCAACTGTGTTTATTCTGTGTCATGGATCATTCTGTTAGTTATCACTATGTTCTTTAACTATTGTTTAGGCAACAGGGTTTAATCAAGAAGCTGGTCCTTCAGCAAAGTAACGGGAGGAAGGAGTAAGAGAAATGTCTGTCTGAAGAATAGCCATGAGCAGGTTGAAAGCTAATGGGTAAGAATAAGAGACCGAGGCAACAAAGGGAACCTTGTGGTTGGTGTCTACTACAGGCTGCTCAATCAAGGGGAGCCTATTGACGAAGCCTTCTTACTCCAGCTACAGGAGGCATCCCGCTCACAGGCTCTTGTCCTGCTGGGGGACTTCAACTCCCCCGACATCTGCTGGAAAAGTAGCATGGTGAGCTGTAGTCAATCCAGGAGACTCCTAGAATGCATCGAAGACAACTTCTTAAGCCAGGTAATAGACAGCCCTACCAGAGGGGATGTGATACTGGACCTGATGGTCACCAATGCAAGTGAGCTAATTGGTGATGTCAAGACTGGAGGCATCCTGGGCTGCAGTGATCATGCACTGGTGGAGTTCGCAGTCCTGAGGGATATGGGTCAGGAGAAGAGTAAAGCCAGGACCCTGAATTTTAGGAAAGCAAACTTGCAGGTCTTCAAGGAATTAGTCGGTAGGACCCCCTGGGAAACTGCCCTCAGGGACAAGGGAGCAGAACAGAGATGACAGATCTTTAAGGATGCTTTTCATAGAGTGCAAGAGCTCTTGATCCCCAGTTATATAAACAAGGAAAGGAAGGCAAAAACCAGCATGGATGAGTCGAGACCTGCTGGTCAAAATAAAGGGCAAGAAAGAAATGCACAGGCAGTGGAAGCTAGGACAGGTATCCTGGAAGAGTATAGGGACGCTTCCCGGTTGTGTAGGGATGGGGTCAGGAGGGACAAGGCGTGGCCAGAGCTGAACTTGGCAAGAGACACAAAGAATAATAAGAAGGGCTTTAACTGGTAGGTCAAAGAAAGCGTACTCCCCCTGATGAGCAAGACTGGCAAACTAGTAACAATGGACAAGGAGAAAGCTGAGGTACTCAGCAACATTTTTGCCTCAGTCTTCACTGACAGCATCTCTCCCCACATCTCTCAAGCAGATAAACCTCAAGGCAGGAACTGGGGGAGTAAAGTCCCTCCCACTGTAAGAGAAGATCAGGTTTGAGACCACCTGAGGAACCTGAACATACAGAAGTCTATGGGACCTGATGAGATGCATCCCAGAGTCCTGAGGGAATTGGCTGATGTGGCTGCCAGGCCACTCTCCATGATATTTGAAAAGTCATGGCAGTCAGGTGAAGCCCCCAGTGACTGGAAAAAGGGAAACATTGCACCCATTTTAAAAAAGGGTAGAAAGGAGGACCCCGGGAACAACCGACCTGTCAGCCTCACCTCTGTGCCTGGGAAGATCACGGAACAGCTCCTCCTAGAAGCTATGCTAAAGCACATGGAGGACAGGGAGGGGATTCGAGACAGCCAGCATGGCTTCACCAAGGGCAAGTCCTGCCTGACCAACCTAGTGGCCTTCTGTGATGGAGTGACTACATCAGTGGACAAGAGAAGAGCCAGGGATGTCAACTAGCTGGACTTCTGTAAGGCCTTTGACACAGTCCCCCACGACATCCTTCTCTCTAAATCGGAGAGATATGGATTTGATGGGTGGACTGTTTGGTGGATGAGGAATTGGTTGGATGGTGGCACCCAGAGGGTAGTAGTTACTGGCTCGATGTCCGGATGGAGATCGGTGACAAGTGTTGTCCCTCAGGGGTCCGTATTGGGACCAGTACTGTTCAATAGCTTCATCAATGACATGGACAGTGGGATTGAGTGCACCCTCAACAAGTTTGTGGACGACACCAAACTGAGTGGTGCAGTTGACACGCCTGAGGGATGGGATGCCATCCAGAGGGCTATGGACAATCTTTAGAAGTGGGCCCGTGTGAGCCTCATGTGGTTCAACAAGGCTAAGTGCAAGGTCCTGCACCTGGGTCAGGGCAACCCCCGGTATCAATATGAGCTGGGGGATGAAGGCATTGCAAGTAGCCCTGCTGAGAAGGACTTGGGGGTGTAGGTGGATGAAAAGCTCAACATGAGCCGACAATGTGCATGCTGGCAGCCCAGAAAGCCAACCGCATCCTGGGCTGCATCAAAAGCAGCGTGGCCAGCAGGGCGAAGGAGGTGATTCTCCCCTTCTACTCTGCTCTTGTGAGACCCCACCTGGAGTACTGTGTCCAGCTCTGGAGTCCTCAGCACAGGAAGGACATGGACCTGTTGGAGCGGCTCCAGAGGAGGCCACAAAAATGATCAGAGGGCTGGAGCACCTTTGCTATGAGGACACGCTGAGAGAGTTGGGGTTGTTCAGCCTGGAGAAGAGAAGGCTCCGGGGAGACCTTATAGCGGCCTTCCAGTACCTGAAGGGGGGCCTACAGGAGAGATGGGGAGGGACTCTTTATCAGGGAGTGGAGTGATAGGACGAGGGGTAATGGTTTTAAACTGAAAGAGGGGAGATTTAGATTAGATACTGGGAAGAAATTCTTTCCTGTGAGGGTGGTGAGACACTGGAATAGGTTGCCCAGAGAAGCTGTGGATGCCCCTTCCTTGGAAATGTTCAAGACCAGGCTGGATGGGACTTTGAGCAATTTGGTCTAGTGGCCCCCCCATGGCAGGGGGGTTGGAACTCGATGAGGCCACCAAATTTGTCAGGCATGATTTTCCCTTGGTGAAGCCATGCTGGCTGTCTCAAATCACCTCCTTCTTTTCCATGTGCCTTAGCAGAGATTCCAGGAGGATCTGCTCCATGATCTTGCCAGGCACAGAGACGAGACTGACCGGCCTGTAGTTCCTCAGGTCTTCCTTTTTTCCCTTTTTGAAAATGGGGGTTATGTTTCCCCTTTTCCAGTCAGCAGGAACTTCACCACACTGCCTCGACTTCTCAAATATATCCCTCAGGACCCATGGATGGATTTCATCAGGTCCCACGGACTTATGCGCCTTCAGGTTCCTTAGATGGTCTCGAACCTGATCTTCTCCTTTCAGTGGGCGGTTCTTCATTCTCATAGCCCCTGTTTTTGCCTTCTGTGACTTGGGTGGTGTGGTTAGAGCCCTTACCAGTGAAGACCAAGGCAAAAAAGTCATTCAGTAACTCAGCCTTCTCCATATCCTGGGTGACCAGGTCTCCTGTTTCCTTCCGGAGAGGTCCCACAACTTCCCTAGTCTTGCCCTTATCCCTGACATACCTATAGAAGTTTATCTTGTTGTCCTTGATGTCCCTGTCCAGATTTAATTCTATCTGGGCTTTAGCTTGCCTAATCTGGTTCCTGGCCACTCGGACAGTTTCTCTGTATTCCTCCCAGTCTACCCGTCCTTGCTTCCACCCTCTGTAGGCCTCCTTTTTGGTTTTGAGCTTGTCCAGGAGCTCCTTGTTCATCCATGCAGGTCTCCCTGCTTTTTTGCCTTACTTCTTTTTAGGGATGGACCTCTCATGAGCTTGGAGGAGGCGATCCTTGAATACTAACCAGCTTCCTTGGGCCCCTCTCCCCTCCAGTGCTTTATCCAATGTTACCCTGCCAAGCAGGTCCCTCAAGAGGCCAAAGCCCACTCTCCTGAAGTCCAGGGTAGTGAGTTTGTTGCGCACCCTCCATGCTGCCCTAAGGATCTTGAATTCTACCATTTCATGATCACTGCAGCCAAGGCTGCCCTTGAGCTTGACATTCCCCACCAGCCCCTCCTTGTTGGTAAGGACAAGGTCCAGCACAGCTCCTTTCCTCATTGGCTCCTCTACCATTTGAAGAATCATGTGCCTATGGATCACAGAATCACAGAATGATATGGGGTTGGAAGGGACCTCTGGAGATCATCTAGTCCAACCCCCCTGCCAGAGCAGGTCCACCTAGAGCAGGTTGCACAGGAACGTGTCCAGGTGGGATTTGAATAACTCCAGAGACGGAGACTCCACCACCTCTCTGGGCAGCCTATTCCAGGGCTCTGCCACCCTCAAAGTAAAGAAGTTCCTCCTCACGTTCAGATGGAACTTCCTATGTTCAAGTTTGTGCCCATTACCTCTTGTCCTGTCACTGGGCACCACTGAAAAAAGACCGGCCCCATCCTCCTGACACCTACCCTTTGAGTATTTATAGGCTTTGATCAGATCCCCCCCTCGGTCTTCTCCAGACTAAAAAGACCCAAGTCCCTCAGCCTCTCCTCATAAGAGAGATGCTCCAGGCCCCTAATCATCTTTGTAGCCCTCTGCTGTACCCTCTCCAGCAGTTGCCTGTCCTTCTTGAACTGGGGAGCCCAGAACTGGACACAGTACTCCAGATGCAGCCTCACCAGGGCAGAGCAGAGGGGGAGGATGACCTCCCTCGGCCTGCTGGTCACGCTCGTCCTGATGCCCCCCAGGATGCCGTTGGCCTTCTTGGCCACAAGGGCACATTGTTGGCTCATGGTCATCCTGTTGTCCACCAGGACTCCCAGGTCTTTCTCCTCAGAGGTGCTCTCCAGCAGGTCGGCCCCCAACCTGTACTGGTGCAGGGGGTTATTTCTCCCCAGGTGCAGCACCCTACACTTGCCCTTGTTGAAGTCCATCAGGTTCCTCTCCACCCAACTCTCCAGCCTGTCTAGGTTGATATAATTTTAATTGGCATAGTGCATGATTGATTCAACATAATTTCCAGGAAACAAGCCAGTTACTCGATTGCAGACTCCTTCATACCAGCTGTTATCATTCTTCTTTATCACATAAATGATTGCACAGTCCATAAACGATAGCTCCTTGTCTTTGTCCTTTGTATAGTCATATATAGCAACAACTTTCCCTATTATAGTTTTTAGGTGCCCAAGCAGGATCTCCGTCTGCATAGGGATTGCTGTACTGCACAACAGCGGCCTCCTCATCCTCATAATCCACGGGGGTTTGGGTGGAGGAGGAGGAGAGTCATCAAACATTGGCATCTCATCAGGAGGCGGTGGTGGGGGAGGAGTGGGGCTATCAGGAATTGAATTTTGAGAATAAAGAGGCCTGCCATTAGCATGAGGTTGAGCAGAAAATGGGGCAGTCACAGAAGGATTCTGTCTGTATCCACCAGAAGATGCTGAAGAAGCGGTAGAGTTGTGTTGCGAGATTTGCCTAGTCATTGTGCTATACTGGGAACCAGGAGCTGAATCCAGAGCAGCTGGTCCAGTGGTTGGTGGTGAAGGTGTAGGCACAGCAATGGGAATGCCAGTACTGCTGCTGCCACAATTCTCTCAACTGCTGCTTCCTCCACTACTACAGCTGTGTGTTCTTGGTCTCTGGTTCAAGGAAGCTGTCCTTCCTGGACTGTGCTGACTGCCCAGTCTGGCAGGACTGGTCATGTAATAATTGAGGACGCTTGGTGGTTTGACTGGCTTCAGGGTTTTGTAAGGAGTATTTCGTCCCAGAGTTCCCTGGCCTAATATAGGAGGACTTGGTGGTTTTTGTGTAGGCGGATTTGTTCTTGACAAGATGCCAGTTCTTGCAGGCTGGTTATTTCCATGCTTTATGCCATGGCCAACATCATCCAGCACCATGTAGTCTATAGGTTTTTGAATATACCTTACAGGACATTCCATGTTCACTGGCACTATAATTTTGTGAGTTCTCGCTGTGTTCTTATTGGTCGTCAAAATGCCTGTCTCTCTGCGAGCGACCTTTTCTTTATGGATGTCCACAGTCTGGGAGATATGGTTGATGGAGGACTCCATTCTCCGTAGCTAGGATGCTTGGATGTTCAACAGTTGTAATACATTGTTGGCCAGTGCATTGATCTGATAAGCAACGCTGGCTAGAGATTGAGTTGTGTAGGCTTTGGTCTCTTCTAATTCTTTCCTTTTATCTGGAGCCTGGATGTAGTTGTTTTTGCAGTAGTCGGTGACTCGAGTGAGGTTCTGGTAGCTCTCGAGCAGAACCTGCTTGCCAGAAGGGATTTCCTCTAGCAACATCTGCAACTCTGCCATTTTCCACCCCTCCGCATCGCTTCCTCTTGCATTAAAGAGACAGCGGCAGTGCCGGGCTCACAACCCGCCTGGTATTGTGGGATTCCATGCCTCACTTCTGTGAGTGTTCTCTTTCCCCACCCATCCTTCCCCTCAATGTGGTCAACAAGGTAGCAACTATGTCTCCACCAGCTAACAAGAAGGAAACACAAGCTTTCCTAGGCCTTGTGGGGTTCTGGAGAATGCATATTCCAGGTTATAGTCAGCTTGTGAGCCCTCTCTAGTGAGTAACCCAAAAGAACTATTTTGAGTGGGGCCCTGAGCAACAACAAGCCTTTGATCATATCAAACAGGAGATAGCTTGTGCAGTAGCTCTTGGGCCTGTCTGGACAGGGCCAGCTGTGCAAAATGTACTCTACACTGCAGTCGGGGAGCGTGGTCTCACCTGGAGCCTCTGGCAGAAAACATCAGGAGAAAACCAAGGTCAACCATTAGGGTTTTGGAGCCAAGGGTATTGAGGATCAGAAGCCCACTACACCCCGAGTGAAAAAGAGATACTAGCAGCATATGAGGGGGTTTGAGCTGCTTCAGAAGTTGTTGGTATGGTACAGAAGCACAGCTCCTCTTGGCACCGCAGTTGCCTGTGCTACACTGGATGTTGAAAGTTGCCCTTCAGACTACTACCCACTACTAATTTTTCAGACAGGCAGAGATGAACTGTTAACAAGAAACCCAAGGGTGATCAAGAGAGACTTCCGGGCTTTGGGACAACTGGTGAAGGGCTCAGGAGCGCAAATAGTGTTCTCCTCTGTCATTCCAGTCACAGGGAAGGATAAGGAAATCGGCAAGAGCCAGCAGATCAATACCTGGCTCCGAGACTGGTGTTAGCGGCAGGACCATGGTTTTTTTGATCATGGGATGGTTTACGACACCAGATCTGCTGAAGACGGATGGGGTACAGCTGTCTCAAAGGGGGAAAAGGATCTTTGCACGGGAGTTGGCAGGGCTCATCAAAAGGGCTTTAAACTAGATTTGAAGGGGGAAGAGGATGCAACCAGCAGCAGAGATGTGAGGGTCACTGATGTGCTCGAAATTACGGATACACCTGGGAATGGTCAGGTAGAAGCTAAGGCTTCTTCCAGCAAAAAGGCAGCAGGACCAATAGCCCAGCTGAAGCGCTTCTACATTAATGCACGCAGCATAGGCAACAAACGGGGAGCTGGAAGCCATTGTGCAGCAGGAAAACTATGATGTAGTCACCATCATGGAAACATGGTGGGATGATTCATATGACTGGAGTGCTGCAATGGATGGCTACAAACTCTTCAGAAGGGACAGGCAAGGAAGGAGAGGAGGTAGGGTGGCCCTGTATGTTAGGGAGTGTTATGAATGTCAAGAACTTGGTGATGGGAACAGGGTTGAGTCTTTATGGGTAAGAATCAGGGGGAGGGCCAACAAGGCAGATACCATGGTGGGAGTCTGTTATAGACCGACCCAACCAGGATGTAGAGGTAGATGAAATATTCTATAAGCAGCTGGGAGAGGTCTCAAGATCACTTGCCCTTGTCCTGGTGGGAGACTTCAACCTACCAGATATCAGCTGGGAACACAATACAGCTGAGAGGGAACAGTCTAGGAGGCTTCTGGAGTGTGTTGGGGATAACTTCCTGACACAGCTGGTGAGGGAGCCAACTAGGGAAGGAGCCCTGCTGGACCTGCTGTTTGTAAACAGAGAAGGCCTTGTGGGGGATGTGACAGTTGGAGGCCGTCTTGGGCACAGCGATCACAAAATGAGAGTTTTCAATTCTCAGAGAAGCAAGGAGGGGGGTCAACAGAACTGCCACCTTGGCCTTCCAGAGGGCAGACTTTGGTCTTTTCAGGGGCCTGCTTGACAGAGTCCCTTGGGAGGCAGTCCTGAAGGGCAAAGGAGTCCAGGAAGGCTGGCTGATTTTCAAGAAGGACGTTTTAAAGGTACAGGAGCAGGCTGTCCCCAGGTGCTGAAAAATGAGCCGTAAGGGAAAAAAGACCATCCTAGCTGAACAAGGAGATACAGTTACAACTTAGGGAAAAAAGGAGAGTTTATGGCCTTTGGAAAAAGGGGCAGGCCACTCAGAAGGGTTACAGAGATGTTGTAAGGCTATGTAGGGAGAAAATTAGAAGAGCCAAAGCCCAACTAGAACTTAACCTGGCTTTGGATGTTAAGAACAATAAAAAGAGTTTCTATAAATATATTAGTAACAAAAGGAGGGCTAAGGAGAATCTCCATCCTTTACTAGATGGGGGTGGTAACATGGTGACAAAGGATGAGGAGAAGGCTGAGGTACTTAATGCCTTCTTTGCCTCAGTCTTTAGTAGTAGAGTAGGTTGTTCCCCGAGTATCCAGACCCCCTGAGCTAGTAGATAGGGACAGGGAGCAGAATGAAGCCCCCATAATCCAAAGGAGATGGTGAGGGACCTGCTCTAGCACCTGGACATACAGAAGTCTATGGGGCCGGATGGGATCCACCTGAGGACTATGACTATGATGAATGAAAAATAATTCAAGTCTCTCTTTTCTACAAGGTAAAGCAGATTTTAAATTAGAAGACTTGATTCTTCTGGTTCAGCCAGAATTACATTCACGTTACAAGTATCCAGTGGTAAGTACAATGATTCAACAGGCCAAGCTAAGCACTTTCTAGCGTTAGACACTTAAATGGATGAAAGCTTGGAAGGAACTTCCTTGAAGAAAGACAACTTTAAAAAATGCCTGCCACTGTGGTACATGATACTGAAGTTGACTTGTCTTCTTTTCAGTATACATCAGCCAAGTATCACGTTTTGTAAATTGAAAAACCAGAATAGATCTATTTCAGGTCATAGTATCATAGAATCATAGAATCATAGAATCATCCAGGTTGGAAGAGACCCTTGGGATCATCGAGTCCAACCATCTACCCTACACTACAAAGTTCTTCCCTATATCATATCCCCCAACACCACATCTAAACGACTCTTAAACACATCCAGGGATGGTGACTCAACCACCTCCCTGGGCAGCCTATTCCAATGCCCGACCACTCTTTCTGTGAAAAATTCTTTCCTAATGTTCAGTCTAAATCTACCCTGCTGGAGCTTGAAGCCATTCCCTCTCGTTCTGTCATTAATTACCTGTGCGAAGAGACCAGCACCAACCTCTCTACAGTGTCCTTTCAAGTAGTTGTAGAGAGTGATGAGGTCTCCCCTCAGCCTTCTCTTCCTCATACTAAACAGTCCCAGCTCCTTCAACTGCTCTTCATATGATTTGTTTTCCAGGCCCTTCACCAGCTTCGTTGCCCTCCTCTGCACTCGCTCCAGCACCTCGATATCTCTCTTGTATTGAGGTGCCCAAAACTGGACACAATACTCCAGGTGTGGCCTCACCAGTGCTGAGTACAGGGGCACAATCACCTCCCTACTTCTGCTGGTCACGCTATTTCTAATACAAGCCAGGATGCCGTTGGCTTTCTTGGCCACCTGGGCACACTGCCGGCTCATATTCAGCCGCTTGTCAATTAGAACCCCCAGGTCTCTTTCTTCCAGGCAGCTTTCCAGCCACACTTCCCCAAGCCTGTAGCGCTGCTTGGGGTTGTTGTGGCCCAAGTGCAGGACTTGGCACTTGCCCTTGTTGAAACTCATGCCATTGATTTTGGCCCAATGATCCAATCTATCTAGGTCTCTCTGTAGAGCCTCCCTATCCTCCTGGGAATCAACACTCCTGCTTAGCTTGGTGTCATCTGCGAACTTGCTGATGATACACCCTATGTCCCTGTCAAGATCATCAATAAAGACATTAAACAGAAATGGTCCTAACACTGAGCCCTGAGGCACACCACTTGTGACCGGCCACCAGCTGGATTTAAATCCATTGAGCACCACTCTTTGGGACCTTCCAGTCAGCCATTGCTTGACCCAGCGGATCGTATGCTCATCCAGGCCGTGTGAAGCCAGTTTTTCCACAAGAATTGTATAGGGGACAGTATCGAATGCTTTTCGAAAGTCCAGGTATACAATATCAACAGCCTTTCCCTCGTCCAATAATCTGGTTATCTTGTCATAGAAGGAGATCAGGTTCATCTGGCAGGACCTGCCTTCTATAAACCCATGCTGACTAGGCCCTGGTTGCCCATTATGTGGGTTTTGATGGCACTCAAGATGACCTGCTCCATGACCTTCCCTGGTATCGAGGTTAGACTGACAGGTCTATAGTTTCCTGGATCCTCCTTTTTGCCTTTCTTGTAGATGGGTGTTACATTTGCCACCCTCCAGTCCATTGGGACCTCCCCAGTTAGCCATGACTTCCTGTAAATGATGGAAAGCGGTTTGGCGAGCACATCTGCCAACTCTTTCAGCACTCTTGGGTGTAATCCATCCGGTCCCATAAACTTGTGTGCGTCCAAACGGCGTAGCAGGTCACTGATCTCTTCCTCTTTAATTGTGATGCCCTCGTTCTGCTTCCCCTCTGTACTCTTCCCCTCTGTACTCTTTAAGGAGTCAAATTTACACCTGCACTCCTGGAATGCAGTTAAAAAGAATAAATAGATTCCTCCCCAAATGAAAGGTCTAAGTAACAATGACCATTTCCATCCCTGCCAAAGTCTCTCTCACAGGAAGGTGTTATGCTCTCATTTTAAAATACATGTATGAAACTCCTGAAAGTAAGCATGCTAGAATGTATCCTTGATAATATATAGTGTTAAAGGGGCCTAAACCACTGATGAAACTGATTGCTGAAGTAGGACACTGGCAGAATTAAGTGGGAAATGCAACAGTTCAAAGAAATGTATTTGAGGTGTAAAAAATACAGTAAAGGGAAATGCTTTTCCCACTCGTATTTAGAACTGTGATTGTGATGACATGTCTGAGTGATGTACTTTAAAAAGGTAGAATGTATTTTAGAATGTAGAATCTCTCACTAAGCAAGAGCAAAGAGCTGTAAAAAGGTCACAAGGCCCTGTGAAACAGGACACGGTATAAATAATACATGCCTTGCTAACGAATATACCCTTGAAGAACAGAAGGCTGATAACAAGGGAACATCCGTCCGCAGGGGGCGCCAAAACCAGCTGAAAACCAGACAGTTGCTGGATGCTCTGGTGGAGGTGTCCCTGCCCATGGCAGGGGGGTTGGAACTCGATGATCTTTAAGGTCCCTTCCAACTCTAACCATTCTATGATTCTATGATTTTAGGAACATGTAAGGCAAGTGAAGTTGGTGAAAATGTATATTTGTGGAAAAGTGCATAGGGAGAAAGAGAGAATAGTAAAACTGTGCTTATTGAGTGTTGCTGTTAGTTTGTTTGAGATTGCTGATAGTTCCAAAGTATAAACACTTCCTGAAGCCTGTTAAATATAGGTTTTACCCACTCTTAAAATTTTGTAAAGGAAGACCACTGGTTTCGCTGCAACAAAAAAAAAGCAGGGGCAGTTTTTGTCAGTGTTGTTGAGGGTTGTTCTGTTTTGCTCTATAAGCATGGTTAGTTTTATTTTTAAAATGTTAGTGGTGTTTGATGCTTTTTGAAGTTGAGCAAGTTGAAAGCAAGTTATTCTCTCCACTGAGCTGCAGTCATTCCTTCCGCGTCAGAAAAGGCTTTTAAAGATCTTTTTCTCTTTGCCAGTGTCGTGGTTTGGGCTGGATTGGCCAATGACGAAATGACAGATGCTCTCCCCCACCTCTTGCTCCAAGGAGAGGAAGAAGAGAGATAAAGAGATTTATGAGTTTAGAAAAAACTAAACTACTTTAATGAAATGGTAATAATAAAATAAAAAGGAAATAATGAAATAGATACAACATGTACAAATATAAACCGTATCAAGCTCCCAGGGAGATGTCACTGGCACCACTGGGGAAGTTCCAGACTGGACCCAGCGACAGATGGGAACAGGATTCCAGATCTTGATTCAGGAATGCACAGATGGGGATCAACAGCAGACAAACAGACAGGGTCCTCCTTGGACATCAGTCATTGAAGAATGAGAGCCATTGAAGAAGAGAGCTAACTTTTTGTTCCCTCAGCTTTTATACTGAGCATGGCAGATGGGATGGAATACCCCGTTGGTCAGTTTTGAGTCACCTGACCTGTCCACTCCTCCCCACTGGTGTGACCCCTCCATGGGGCAAACAACCAAGTAAACTGACCCTGGTTGCCACAGCAACAACTATAAGCAAGAGCCTCTCTACACACCGCTCCCTGGCATTAACTATAAACATAGGTCCCATCACTCCGAGAACAAACAGTTTTCCGCACAACATGCTGTTAATTTCAGAGAGGTAGAAGAGGCTTAGCCAAGAAGCAAAACCACTGAAGAGAAAGTTGACTCTGTTCCACCCCAAACCAGGACACAGGCGTTCTCTTGTAGAATGCTAGTTAGCATGGTCCAGAATCCTGTCATGGAATGTATTATCCATGTCAGTGTGTAACCCTGTACCCTGCACAGAAGTGCAGAGAGTACAGCTGCCAGGAAGAAGCACAGTGGTCATTTGAAAGTCCCTCCCCTACCTGAAGCAGCTGGAAGAGGATGAAGCCATCCTTGAGGAAATGGCTCAGGAAAGCCAGTGACTTTATCTGGAGGAAGAAACATTGGGCTTTCAGTTTAACTGTCTGTCTGAGAGCAGCAAGGGTCAACTGCCTCCAAAGGGCAGGTGAGCTGGGACCCAGGTGAGACCCCAGTGCAAGCAGCGCACTCACTGATGGGGTACAGTCCCAAGGCATCTGAACACAGCAGGCAGAGCCAGGTGCTGGTAACAGGGCTCATCAACATTCCCAGACAAGGCAAGGTGACAAACCAGGTCCAGGGTCCATCCAGTGAGCCCAGTCAGGAGTAAAAGGAGACAGGACCAGAGACTAGTCTACAGCATGTGTCCACAGGGGGTAATGTTAGGGAAGAAAGAGAGCTTGTTCAAAATAATATCGAAGAGCTTTTTCTGGATCTGTCAGGGTACAGCAAGAGCTGGCAGCTCCATAAGGGCTGGGGATCCCAGAGCCAAAACAGATGACATATCTAGCAGGACAGGGGCCTCACCAGGCACAGCTCTATCCCACCACCCCTAAAAAGAGCAAGCAAGGCAGGCTTGGGGGAAGGGGCAGTCCAGATCATCATCATGTTGAGAAGACAGGTACAAGGTAAAATCAAGAAGTCAATCCACAAGTCAGGATCAGGTCTCATGAGGGTAACCAGAACCAGACACAGTCCACTTATCATCAGGAAGGCCCCTAATAACAAACCAGGTCTGAGATCAAGCCTGGAAGTTAGTTTGTGGGTTGAAGTCCCCATCAATAGTACCCCTAGTCAGACACCATGATGGCTATGGTACAACTACAGACAAACAAAAGTACAACAAAGCTCAAGCAAAGACTAAAGGCTTTGGGCCACATGCAGAGGGTGTGGGTGGAGTCCTCACCTGAGGCTGTTCAGGACCATTAAGGTTTATTAGTGCCCTCAGGGCCCTGACAGTCTCTCTGGCATGTGTGTAATGAGATACTTGCTCCATAGGAAATCGGGGTTTAAAGTTCCACTGAGGTTTATAGTAATTTTTTTATGAATAGTTATTTATAACTAATTTTCTGGATTTCAAACCAGGGCCAGGTGGAGTTTACTACCACATGCCTCTGGATGTTTGACTGTGTTATCAGGATGATGACCACATTAATGCTTAGCCTTGTAGCTTATTAAATCCTAGCTCTCTTTTGCCTCTGTTAGCTAGTAAATAATTGCCTTATACTTCCAAGCTGTATATATATGCAGACTCCTTACATATAACTAAAGATATTTGAACAAAGAGGAAGGGTTAAACATAGTATTAGATTTTTGACTGTAAGCACAGAAAGAAATCTTGAGAACAAATGGACTCAAATCTTTAAGGTTGCAAGAAAGATGATATTTTGAACTGAAAAAAAAGCAAGATGATGTAAACCCACAGATATGGTTAATGAAGAAATTTATGCTTATCATATAATTTGTTAGGAACTGTAAGGAAGAAACAGTAAGTTTATAAATACTAAAACCACCATCTCACAGGACAGGTCTGTGTGGTGGGTTGTCATTGACTGGCCAGAAGGTGCCCACCAACCCACTCTGACACTCCCCCTCCATAAACAGGAGCGGGGGGAGAAAATATGAAAAAAAGACTTGTGAGTCGAGATAAGGACAGGGACAGTACTCACCAATTACCATCATGGGCAAAACAGACTTGACTCAGGGAAATTAATTTAATTTATTGCCAAATAAAATCAGAGTAGAATCATAGAATTTCCTAGGTTGGAAGGGACCTTTAAGATCATCTCATCCAACCATCAACCTAACACTGACAAAAACCATCACTAAACCATATTGCTAAGCACTACGTCTACCCGTCCTAACCTCCAGGGATGGTGCCTCAACCACTTCCCTGGGCAGCCCGTTCCAAGGCTTAATAACTCTTTCAGTGTAAAAATAGTTCCTAATATCCAATCTGAACCTCCCCTGGTGCAACTTGAGGCCATTTCCTCTTGTTCTGTCACCTGTGACTTGAGAGAAGAGACCGACCCCCGCCTCTCTACACCCTCCTTTCAGGTAGCTGTAGAGAGCAATAAGGTCTCCCCTCGGCCTCCTTTTCTCTAGGCTTAATAACCCCAGCTCCCTCAGCCTCTCCTCATCCCATTGGCCTTGGCCCATCGATCCAGCCTGTCCAGATCCCTCTGCAAAGCCTTTCTACCCTCCAGCAGGTCGACACTGCCACCCAACTTGGTGTCGTCTGCAAACTTACTGAGGTTGCACTCGATCACCTCGTCCAGATCATTGATAAAGATGTTTAAGAGAACCGGCCCCAATACCGAGTCCTGGGGGACACCACTCATGACTAGCCGCCAACTGGATTTAACTCCATTCACCACCACTCTCTGGGCCCGACCCTCCAGCCAGTTTTTAACCCAGCGAAGAGTACTCCCATCCAAGCCATGGGTAGCCAGTTTCTCCAGGAGAATGCTGTGGAAAGCTGTATCAAAGGCTTTACTAAAGTCAGCACAGTCCAGGAAGGACAGCTTCCTTGAACCAGAGACCAAGAACACACAGCTGTAGTAGTGGAGGAAGCAGCAGTTGAGAGAATTGTGGCAGCAGCAGTACTGGCATTCCCATTGCTGTGCCTACACCTTCACCACCAACCACTGGACCAGCTGCTCTGGATTCAGCTCCTGGTTCCCAGTATAGCACAATGACTAGGCAAATCTCGCAACACAACTCTACCGCTTCTTCAGCATCTTCTGGTGGATACAGACAGAATCCTTCTGTGACTGCCCCATTTTCTGCTCAACCTCATGCTAATGGCAGGCCTCTTTATTCTCAAAATTCAATTCCTGATAGCCCCACTCCTCCCCCACCACCGCCTCCTGATGAGATGCCAATGTTTGATGACTCTCCTCCTCCTCCACCCAAACCCCCGTGGATTATGAGGATGAGGAGGCCGCTGTTGTGCAGTACAGCAATCCCTATGCAGACGGAGATCCTGCTTGGGCACCTAAAAACTATAATAGGGAAAGTTGTTGCTATATATGACTATACAAAGGACAAAGACAAGGAGCTATCGTTTATGGACTGTGCAATCATTTATGTGATAAAGAAGAATGATAACAGCTGGTATGAAGGAGTCTGCAATCGAGTAACTGGCTTGTTTCCTGGAAATTATGTTGAATCAATCATGCACTATGCCAATTAAAATTATATCAACCTAGACAGGCTGGAGAGTTGGGTGGAGAGGAACCTGATGGACTTCAACAAGGGCAAGTGTAGGGTGCTGCACCTGGGGAGAAATAACCCCCTGCACCAGTACAGGTTGGGGGCCGACCTGCTGGAGAGCACCTCTGAGGAGAAAGACCTGGGAGTCCTGGTGGACAACAGGATGACCATGAGCCAACAATGTGCCCTTGTGGCCAAGAAGGCCAACGGCATCCTGGGGGGCATCAGGACGAGCGTGACCAGCAGGCCGAGGGAGGTCATCCTCCCCCTCTGCTCTGCCCTGGTGAGGCTGCATCTGGAGTACTGTGTCCAGTTCTGGGCTCCCCAGTTCAAGAAGGACAGGCAACTGCTGGAGAGGGTACAGCAGAGGGCTACAAAGATGATTAGGGGCCTGGAGCATCTCTCTTATGAGGAGAGGCTGAGGGACTTGGGTCTTTTTAGTCTGGAGAAGACCGAGGGGGGGATCTGATCAAAGCCTATAAATACTCAAAGGGTAGGTGTCAGGAGGATGGGGCCGGTCTTTTTTCAGTGGTGCCCAGTGACAGGACAAGAGGTAATGGGCACAAACTTGAACATAGGAAGTTCCATCTGAACGTGAGGAGGAACTTCTTTACTTTGAGGGTGGCAGAGCCCTGGAATAGGCTGCCCAGAGAGGTGGTGGAGTCTCCGTCTCTGGAGTTATTCAAATCCCACCTGGACACGTTCCTGTGCAACCTGCTCTAGGTGGACCTGCTCTGGCAGGGGGGTTGGACTAGATGATCTCCAGAGGTCCCTTCCAACCCCATATCATTCTGTGATTCTGTGATCCATAGGCACATGATTCTTCAAATGGTAGAGGAGCCAATGAGGAAAGGAGCTGTGCTGGACCTTGTCCTTACCAACAAGGAGGGGCTGGTGGGGAATGTCAAGCTCAAGGGCAGCCTTGGCTGCAGTGATCATGAAATGGTAGAATTCAAGATCCTTAGGGCAGCATGGAGGGTGCGCAACAAACTCACTACCCTGGACTTCAGGAGAGTGGGCTTTGGCCTCTTGAGGGACCTGCTTGGCAGGGTAACATTGTGTCGTTGTTGTTGAGACGGACAAACGACACGGACAGCAATCTTCAGCAGTTCAAGCAGTAACAGTCCCCCTTTATTAGCACACGTATATTCTTATATATTCTTTCTTAACACATGTGTTCTTTTACTATTGGTTACATATTGTTATAACAATATATCATTGGTTGTCTCTTGCAAAACATCAAAACTACTCCTTATCTTGTCAGTCCCCAGCTGGTACCTAAAAGTTGTTTTACTTCTCAGGATGTTTTCTACTCCCTTCTTTCTCAAGGATATACTTTAATCTCTGCAAGGTCAACTCCTGACTCCATTCCCACAATCAAGGGTTCCACGGACCCGCCGCAGTCCCCCACAATTCCCCCTTTTTGTATTTGTGCCAAAAATATCGCCCTCATCGTCCGCTGCAGGGCCCTTTGCAGCAAGGAGATGACACATGGCAACATTAATAGCACAATTACAACAATCAGTAAAATAACTAATCCCGTTCTTACTACTGACAACAACCATCCCGACAGTCCCCATTCACTAAACAATCTGTTCAACCAATCCCATCCATTGTCAACTTGCAGCTTTTGTACTCCTTCCTTTAACAACTGTATGCTTTTATGAATTGATTCAGAGTGATCTGACAAGTTCATGCAATACATTCCATCAATATCCTCACATCCATGTCCTTGAGCTAATAACAAAAAATCTATTGCCGCTCTATTTTATAACATAGCATGCCTAACTGAGTCTACATCTAATAGTAAATTGCTTAATGCCGCAGAGGTTGCATTCATTTGCTTTGCTAGCCAGCATCCTAACTTATTCAAGGTACTTAATGCTTTGGCAGCAGCTGCTCCTGGTACAAACATGGAGGCTGCCCATATTTCACCCTTATTCCAAAAAGTGACTTGGTCATCACAGTCTTCATTGTAAGCATGGAGGCTCCTCTTAGCTTTTTTTTTTATAATAGCGATGTTGATAAATCATGGACGTATTAGGAGTTAACAATGTTAAGCGTCCCAAACTGCATGGTCCTCCTGTTATGTGAGAAGGTATGGCTCCCCAGGCTCGATCTCCACATATCAGGAATATCCCCGGGGGTAGCGCCAAAAGGACATTTGAGGATCAAGAAATATTTGGGGAGGTAAAGTTACACCATACACTTGAATTTCTGTAAATTGTCATACTTGAATTTACCACCCATGCCAGGGATTGATTCTTTCCTGTATAATTGAAATACAGACAATAGTCCATTTTTATAGATCCCAAAAGTTCAAGCTCTTGAGGTTCCAAAGGCACTTTAGGCAAATAAGGCACCCATGCGTCCCATGTATTAACCAACGACTCGTTCTGAAAAGTTGCCCGTGCTTCATGCGGTACCGGCCACTTGTCCACTGGAACACCAACGAGACATGTAATAAATGGATTCTCTGGTGATGTAGTGGCCAGACATATGGAATCTTGGCCAGTCATGTTGGCTAGAGTGATCCATACATTGGTCCTTGTCTGCGTTGGCATCCAAAATGCGTTAACCACAGCACACATCATGAGGAAGATAACACAGGCTTCACATTCCGTGCCGGCATCCATTGCGGCCCGTGATCTGTGGAAACACAAGCATAACCTCTTCCCCAGGTTAATAGATCATACGGACCCATCCATTGACCCGTATGTAGATCCCGCACTAACACCTTTGCCCCTGGACCCACCCCCTCCTGAGTTACCAGGGAATTGAAATGGCGAAGGATGGGCGGTGTTGGGGTCGGAGAATCATCAGAAACCTGTAAAAAATTTAAAACATATGTAGCTTTAGCCAATCGTGCATCAGGTGGTTCACCCAGCATTCCCCCTTTTTGTTTTTGGAGGAAGCGCTTGAGTGTACCGTGGGCTCGTTCTACAATGCTTTGTCCTGTGGGAGAATGGGGAATTCCAGTAACATGGGATATCCCCCAAAGCTGCAAAAATAATGCAACTTTCTGAGACACGTAAGCCGGGCCATTGTCTGTCTTAACTTGTTGGGGAACACCTAAAATGGAAAATGCACGTTGCCAATGGCGGATGACATCACGTGCAGATTCCCCAGTATGAGCAGTGGCAACAAGAGCTGATGAAAAAGTATCTATAGAGACATGCACGTATTTCAGACGCCCAAATTCGGGTACGTGCGTAACATCAGTCTGCCAGATCTGCAAGGCACGGAGGCCACGAGGGTTGGTGCCATAGTAAATAGGGACATGATGGCCCTGACAATCAGGACATGCAGCAACAATGGCACGTGCCTCAGAATTGGAAATATGAAATTGACGTTTCAGGGCCCGATAGCCCTGATGGTAAAAGCGATGTGAAGCTATTGCCTGTTGTTTAATGTCGGGAACAGGTCCTAATGCCACTGCGGACACCAAAGCATCTGCTTTTGCATTTCCTTCTGCTATAAAACCCGGTAACATAGTGTGACTTTTAATATGCATGACATAATATTCATAGTGACGTTTCTGAATTTCTAACCATAATAGCTTCAGAACCCCAAACAGCGTTTCATTAGACACATGCCCTAACACAGCTTTATCCAATCGTTGTACCAGTCCAGCCACATAAGCAGAATCCGTCATGATGTTTACTGGGCCAGGGAAGTTTTGAAACACCATGGCCATCGCCCTAAGTTCAACCACTTGTGGTGAGCCTTCTTGATGTTCGATTTTATGCTGCCATTGTGGTCCATCTTTCCAAACGATGGCTGCTTTTCCGGTTTTCCCTGATCCATCCGTAAACACCGTGGGTCCCTCTACTGGATCCAATTGACTCAATTGTTTCTGACCAAATCTCACCTGACTTCCTAGTTTGACCAATGGATGTGAGGGCAAATGATAACTTATTTGCCCTGTATAGTTCATCATGGCTGCTTGTAAAGCAGAGCTGTTGGCCATGCACCATTCAAAATAATCACTCTGCACTGGGAGTACAATTTTTTCCGGGTCTCTCGCCATTAATTCCATACAGCGTGTCCTGATTTTTATAATTACTTGAGCCACCAGCTCAAAAAGGCCAGGAGCTGTCTTTTTTGTTTTATTTGGCAAGAAAACCCATTCCAAAACATGTAGAGAATCATCCCACTTCTCATGCCATTGTGCAATCATGGCAAAGGGTACCAACTGATCAATCAAAATGATTGCCTGGACAGGCACTGTCAATTCAATTCTCCATATGTGTTTGCTACTAATTGCTCGCTCAATGTCTGCAATTGTTTTTTGTGCACCTACCGTCAAGGTGCGTGGGGCAGAAATATCTGTGTCTCCTTGCAGTAGTTCAAATAACGGTTGCAATTTAGAAGAAGGAATCCCCACGTAGGGTCGAATCCAATTAATCATCCCTGCTAATTTTTGCACGTCATTTAATGTTTTCACTTCCACTTGCAATTGTATGGGTTGTGGCATCACCATTTGAGTTAAGACTTTCATACCTAAATAGAGCCATGGTTGCTGCCGTTGCACCTTTTCAGGCGCAACAATTAGTCCATATCGGCACAGAGATTCCCGTGTTTTGTTCTCCATCTCAATTAACTTCTGTGGAGTTGCTGCAGCTAAGAGAATGTCATCCATATAATGATAGCAATAACCTGATGGGAACAAAGCACGTACTGGACTCAATGCCTTTGCCACGAACCACTGGCAAATTGTGGGTGAGTTTTTCATACCTTGCGGTAACACCTTCCAATGATATCTTTTTGCAGGTTCCATATTGTTTATGGATGGTACAGTAAAGGCAAATTTCTCCATATCTTGATCTGCTAAAGGAATTGTAAAGAAACAATCTTTCAAGTCCATTACAACAATTTCCCATTGCATCGGAATCATGGTGGGAGAGGGTAATCCAGGTTGTAAAGCTCCCATGGTTGCTATAACCTCATTAATCTTCCTCAGATCATGTAACAATCTCCATTTTCCAGATTTTTTCTTTATAACAAACACAGGGGTATTCCAAGGGCTGTGTGAGACCTCTATGTGTCCTGCAGCTAGTTGTTCTGCTACGAGAGACTGCAGGGCAGTGAGTTTTTCTTGACTGAGGGGCCACTGATCGACCCACACTGGTCTTTCAGTTAACCATCTTAATGCCAGAGTGGGTCGAGAAATGCCCTGCAATACAGTGACCCCTACTGAAAATCCGTTGTTATCCGTACTCCCCATTGTCCTAAACAATCCCTTCCCCACAAATTTAATGGGGCCGAGGTCACATAAGGTCTCACCGTAGCCCTTTGACCTTCAGAATTAACAATCGTAATCGGTTTGGCTGATATTAAGCTATTTGCAACTCCTCCAAGTCCTGCCACCCCCAAGGTGTTTGAGGCCAAAGGCCAAGTATTCGGCCATTCGCGCAGTGAGATGATAGTCACATCCGCCCCTGTATCGAGTAACCCAGTCAGTTTCACCTGATCGGGGGTAACACTGTTCATCATGAGTGTACAGATCATTTGCGGCTGTTTCTCCGACACTGTCTGAGTCCAGAAAACAAGTGGTTTCCCTGTTGATCCAAATCCGCCATCACCGCGAACAACCTGTTCAGTCCTGGGGACACAACTCATAAATGGCACAAGTTGAGCTAAACGTGTTCCTTTTTCTATTGTTACCGGTGGGGTTGCTGTAGATACCATAGCACAAATTTGTCCTGTAAAATCGGCGTCAATAACTCCAACATGCACCATGAGTCCTTGTAGGGTGGTACTTGATCTTCCTATTAGTAAAGCACTCAGTCCCCTACCAATTGGTCCCCAGGCATCTAAAGGCACTTTGTGCACCCCTTGAGTTGTTATAGTCACTGTGTGGGCGGTGGATACATCCATCCCGGCTGATCCACTGGTTTTCCCTGATAGCTTGTCACAGAGGGTTGCGTCTGCACTGACCCTAGAAATGGGTTGCCAGGATTGTAGGGCATTTGCGTACGGGGCATTTGTGTCTGCACGCGCCCCTTCGCGCTCTTCTTGCCGTTTCCCGGCTGTAATGGTTGGCCATTAAGGTGATATTTAGAGTGACATTGCTTAGCAACATGTCCAACCCTTCCACACCTATAGCAATTCATTTCTGCTGTGTCCCCTGCCGTATTGACTTTTCCCGAGCCAGTTCCTCCCATTTTTTTCTTGGGGCATTCAGCTTTTACATGACCTGTTTGACCACAGCCATAGCATTTTTGGCCCTGTACTCGCATGGCTGCCATTGCGGCAGCGAGTGCAGTCATTTTATGCTCCACAGATCCAACCTTGGCACAAGCAGTAATCATTGCCTCTAAGGTTGGGTCTCCTGGTAATGCCTCAATTATTTTTTGACAGTCCGCATTAGCATTGTCGCGAGCCAATTGTTTCACTAACATTTCACGGAGGCGCGCATCAAACACTTGACGTTCAACAGCAGCTTGTAACTTTTCAACAAAGGAGAGAAATGGTTCTCGAGTGCCTTGTTTAATGGTGGTATATTTTTGTTTTGGTTCTGCCAATTCTGCAGTGCGAATTATTGCCTCGATGCCTATACTTTTTACTTGTTCAAGCACCAAGGGGGGCCACTGCGCTTGATGCTGTGGGTTATTGAATTGCCCAGCACCCATTAAAACATCAGCACCATTGCCATAGCGAGGATCACCCTGTGGAAACTGCAGATTTGCTACGGCCTGAGCCTCAGCCCTTTGCTGCCAAATATTTCGAAACACTGCAAGCTGCACAGGTTGAAAAATGATCTGAGCAATATGAGTAATATCATAAGGGGTCATAGCTTCCATTGACAATAATCGTATCAGTTGCATTACTGCAGGGGAGTTGGGGCCATACTGGGCAGTGGCCTTTTGTAAATCCTGAATCACCTTCCAGGAATAAGTAGCATGCTCATGAGGCTCCCCTGCAGCTGGGTCATGATACACCACGGGAAATGCTGCAGGCCCAGCAGTCTCAACATTCAAAGGTTCATCAGTGGTGAGGGGAACGGATATATTCTCTGATAAATCCCAGTCGCCCAACTCCATAGCTTTAGCTTTGACCTTTTTCCAGAATCGCACAGGATTTCGCGGTCTAACCGTAATCGAGGCTGGAGGTAAATCCCAAGTACGAGGGTATTTTGGTCTACACTCTGCCCCCCCTTGCTCGGAAGGTTTTACTGGCGCAGGGGTGTGCAAAGGGGGACCCGGATTCTCAGGGACTACCTCCTCAAGCTCATTTTGCCCTGTCATAGGATCATCCTGATCAACATTAACGTCCGAATCCTCTGGCAGAGGTGGATACAAAAAGGGGTTAAGCGACGGCCGCGCTTTTTGCTCTTCCGCAATCGGCACTGGCGGAGCAGAGGGTTGCACACACTCTCCTGACTTAAATACAGGGAGTCCCTCCTGCGGCCACACATATCCCGAATCTGCCGCTTGTTTATGCGAGTCTCTTGCCGCTTCTATCTGTTCTCGGGGCAGCACATACTTATACTTTTTTCCTTCGGAAAGCCGCAGCCCCCCCCCCCCCATCAGTACCCCCCCCGTCTTCTTTCTTGGTAACAGGGGGTTTTAGGACCGGGGGTTTTGGGACCGCAGATGGCTCCGCCCCTCCTTTTAAGTCCAGCCTGAAAGGATCAGGCGACTCATTTTTTCCCGCAGTCTCCGCTTGTTCCCTCTGCTCTTTAAACCCTTTCAAAGTCTCTAGTAGCAAACGCCACGTTGTTAGTAGTTCAGTCGCTTCTTTGGAGCCTCTCGTAGCACCATCGAACAATTTATCACCCAAGTCTTTCCACTGTGATACACTAAACGCTGTGACAGTGGTAACTTCAATGCCTTGTCTTTTGCCCCAGAGCAGCATTTTCCGTAAAGTCAACTCGGGGAGGTCCACGCCTCGCCGTTTCAAAAGCAACTGCCACATAGAGAGTATGATACCCTCTTCTTTGGACAAGTTCCCTCCCATGTTCCCAGTAGCTCACCTCTCCAGGTGTCTTATTCACGATCCGGATCAATCAGCAGCTCTCCCCGCCGCTCTCAGCTATACTGGGCTCCGTCTCCACGGCTATCTCCAGCCGTCTTTTTTCCTATGCAGAATCACGTCGGGGTCACCAGTTGTCGTTGTTGTTGAGACGGACAAACGACACGGACAGCAATCTTCAGCAGTTCAAGCAGTAACAGTCCCCCTTTATTAGCACACGTATATTCTTATATATTCTTTCTTAACACATGTGTTCTTTTACTATTGGTTACATATTGTTATAACAATATATCATTGGTTGTCTCTTGCAAAACATCAAAACTACTCCTTATCTTGTCAGTCCCCAGCTGGTACCTAAAAGTTGTTTTACTTCTCAGGATGTTTTCTACTCCCTTCTTTCTCAAGGATATACTTTAATCTCTGCAAGGTCAACTCCTGACTCCATTCCCACAATCAAGGGTTCCACGGACCCGCCGCAGTCCCCCACAACATTGGATAAAGCACTGGAGGGGAGAGGGGCCCAAGGAAGCTGGTTAGTATTCAAGGATCGCCTCCTCCAAGCTCATGAGAGGTCCATCCCTAAAAAGAAGTAAGGCAAAAAAGCAGGGAGACCTGCATGGATGAACAAGGAGCTCCTGGACAAGCTCAAAACCAAAAAGGAGGCCTACAGAGGGTGGAAGCAAGGACGGGTAGACTGGGAGGAATACAGAGAAACTGTCCGAGTGGCCAGGAACCAGATTAGGCAAGCTAAAGCCCAG
This sequence comes from Numenius arquata, assembly GCF_964106895.1. Classification (NCBI taxonomy): domain Eukaryota; kingdom Metazoa; phylum Chordata; class Aves; order Charadriiformes; family Scolopacidae; genus Numenius; species Numenius arquata. Next base: position 35,097,982 of record NC_133615.1, read on the forward strand.
ATAGAATTAAATCTGGACAGGGACATCAAGGACAACAAGATAAACTTCTATAGGTATGTCAGGGATAAGGGCAAGACTAGGGAAGTTGTGGGACCTCTCCGGAAGGAAACAGGAGACCTGGTCACCCAGGATATGGAGAAGGCTGAGTTACTGAATGACTTTTTTGCCTTGGTCTTCACTGGTAAGGGCTCTAACCACACCACCCAAGTCACAGAAGGCAAAAACAGGGGCTATGAGAATGAAGAACCGCCCACTGAAAGGAGAAGATCAGGTTCGAGACCATCTAAGGAACCTGAAGGCGCATAAGTCCGTGGGACCTGATGAAATCCATCCATGGGTCCTGAGGGATATATTTGAGAAGTCGAGGCAGTGTGGTGAAGTTCCTGCTGACTGGAAAAGGGGAAACATAACCCCCATTTTCAAAAAGGGAAAAAAGGAAGACCTGAGGAACTACAGGCCGGTCAGTCTCGTCTCTGTGCCTGGCAAGATCATGGAGCAGATCCTCCTGGAATCTCTGCTAAGGCACATGGAAAAGAAGGAGGTGATTTGAGACAGCCAGCATGGCTTCACCAAGGGAAAATCATGCCTGACAAATTTGGTGGCCTCATCGAGTTCCAACCCCCCTGCCATGGGGGGGCCACTAGACCAAATTGCTCAAAGTCCCATCCAGCCTGGTCTTGAACATTTCCAAGGAAGGGGCATCCACAGCTTCTCTGGGCAACCTATTCCAGTGTCTCACCACCCTCACAGGAAAGAATTTCTTCCCAGTATCTAATCTAAATCTCCCCTCTTTCAGTTTAAAACCATTACCCCTCGTCCTATCACTCCACTCCCTGATAAAGAGTCCCTCCCCATCTCTCCTGTAGGCCCCCCTTCAGGTACTGGAAGGCCGCTATAAGGTCTCCCCGGAGCCTTCTCTTCTCCAGGCTGAACAACCCCAACTCTCTCAGCGTGTCCTCATAGCAAAGGTGCTCCAGCCCTCTGATCATTTTTGTGGCCTCCTCTGGAGCCGCTCCAACAGGTCCATGTCCTTCCTGTGCTGAGGACTCCAGAGCTGGACACAGTACTCCAGGTGGGGTCTCACAAGAGCAGAGTAGAAGGGGAGAATCACCTCCTTCGCCCTGCTGGCCACGCTGCTTTTGATGCAGCCCAGGATGCGGTTGGCTTTCTGGGCTGCCAGCATGCACATTGTCGGCTCATGTTGAGCTTTTCATCCACCTACACCCCCAAGTCCTTCTCAGCAGGGCTACTTGCAATGCCTTCATCCCCCAGCTCATATTGATACCGGGGGTTGCCCTGACCCAGGTGCAGGACCTTGCACTTAGCCTTGTTGAACCACATGAGGCTCACACGGGCCCACTTCTAAAGATTGTCCATAGCCCTCTGGATGGCATCCCATCCCTCAGGCGTGTCAACTGCACCACTCAGTTTGGTGTCGTCCACAAACTTGTTGAGGGTGCACTCAATCCCACTGTCCATGTCATTGATGAAGCTATTGAACAGTACTGGTCCCAATACGGACCCCTGAGGGACAACACTTGTCACCGATCTCCATCCGGACATCGAGCCAGTAACTACTACCCTCTGGGTGCCACCATCCAACCAATTCCTCATCCACCAAACAGTCCACCCATCAAATCCATATCTCTCCGATTTAGAGAGAAGGATGTCGTGGGGGACTGTGTCAAAGGCCTTACAGAAGTCCAGCTAGTTGACATCCCTGGCTCTTCTCTTGTCCACTGATGTAGTCACTCCATCACAGAAGGCCACTAGGTTGGTCAGGCAGGACTTGCCCTTGGTGAAGCCATGCTGGCTGTCTCGAATCCCCTCCCTGTCCTCCATGTGCTTTAGCATAGCTTCTAGGAGGAGCTGTTCCGTGATCTTCCCAGGCACAGAGGTGAGGCTGACAGGTCGGTTGTTCCCGGGGTCCTCCTTTCTACCCTTTTTTAAAATGGGTGCAATGTTTCCCTTTTTCCAGTCACTGGGGGCTTCACCTGACTGCCATGACTTTTCAAATATCATGGAGAGTGGCCTGGCAGCCACATCAGCCAATTCCCTCAGGACTCTGGGATGCATCTCATCAGGTCCCATAGACTTCTGTATGTTCAGGTTCCTCAGGTGGTCTCAAACCTGATCTTCTCTTACAGTGGGAGGGACTTTACTCCCCCAGTTCCTGCCTTGAGGTTTATCTGCTTGAGAGATGTGGGGAGAGATGCTGTCAGTGAAGACTGAGGCAAAAATGTTGCTGAGTACCTCAGCTTTCTCCTTGTCCATTGTTACTAGTTTGCCAGTCTTGCTCATCAGGGGGAGTACGCTTTCTTTGACCTACCAGTTAAAGCCCTTCTTATTATTCTTTGTGTCTCTTGCCAAGTTCAGCTCTGGCCACGCCTTGTCCCTCCTGACCCCATCCCTACACAACCGGGAAGCGTCCCTATACTCTTCCAGGATACCTGTCCTAGCTTCCACTGCCTGTGCATTTCTTTCTTGCCCTTTATTTTGACCAGCAGGTCTCGACTCATCCATGCTGGTTTTTGCCTTCCTTTCCTTGTTTATATAACTGGGGATCAAGAGCTCTTGCACTCTATGAAAAGCATCCTTAAAGATCTGTCATCTCTGTTCTGCTCCCTTGTCCCTGAGGGCAGTTTCCCAGGGGGTCCTACCGACTAATTCCTTGAAGACCTGCAAGTTTGCTTTCCTAAAATTCAGGGTCCTGGCTTTACTCTTCTCCTGACCCATATCCCTCAGGACTGCGAACTCCACCAGTGCATGATCACTGCAGCCCAGGATGCCTCCAGTCTTGACATCACCAATTAGCTCACTTGCATTGGTGACCATCAGGTCCAGTATCACATCCCCTCTGGTAGGGCTGTCTATTACCTGGCTTAAGAAGTTGTCTTCGATGCATTCTAGGAGTCTCCTGGATTGACTACAGCTCACCATGCTACTTTTCCAGCAGATGTCGGGGGAGTTGAAGTCCCCCAGCAGGACAAGAGCCTGTGAGCGGGATGCCTCCTGTAGCTGGAGTAAGAAGGCTTCGTCAATAGGCTCCCCTTGATTGAGCAGCCTGTAGTAGACACCAACCACAAGGTTCCCTTTGTTGCCTCGGTCTCTTATTCTTACCCATTAGCTTTCAACCTGCTCATGGCTATTCTTCAGACAGACATTTCTCTTACTCCTTCCTCCCGTTACTTTGCTGAAGGACCAGCTTCTTGATTAAACCCTGTTGCCTAAACAATAGTTAAAGAACATAGTGATAACTAACAGAATGATCCATGACACAGAATAAACACAGTTGATGAAGTGTACATATCTGCTGGATTGATTATTAAAAATTAGTTTACTGTAAAGTCTTAAGAAAGGGATTGAGAATTTAAAGTGAGCTAATTCTTAATAACATTCATGATATCCAAGACTGTGCTCACTTTATGCAAATATATTATCAAAGGAATAACCTTCTACCAAAAAAAAAAGAAATCTGAAAAAGTCACTGCATTAAAAAAGTTTCTAGAAAAAGAACAGTATCAAAACTAATAGTTAACTAAATTAATATTTTACAACTAAATTAATACTAACAAATATATTAAATGCTAATCAATAATTTAGATGATTAAAAAGAAAATGCCTTCTGTTGAACAGAATGTATAAAGTCAGATTGCTCCTAACATTGCCTTCTGACAAATTTCAGCAGTAAACACTCCTGGGAATAGAGCAGACATTTAGCACCCATTAAGTACCTAGCATGTCTTTAGACATTTATGTTTAGGGAAAGGAGAGAATACATATTAAAATTAAGATGCTCATAATTCTGTATCATCAGTATGTTGGGTTTTTTAATTGGAAGTTTCTAACTCGCTACTTCATCCTGTTTTTTACCTCCTGGGAAGTGATATAGAATCACAGAATCATAGAATCATAGAACTGCCTAGGTTGGAAGGGACCTTTAAAATCATCTAGTCCAACCATCAACCTAACTCAAAAAACCAGAAAAAAACCCAGACAAAAACAAAAAACCACATCACTAAACCATATCTCTGAGCTCTATGTCAACCCGTCTTTTGAATACCTCCAGGGATGGTGCCTCAACCGCCTCCCTGGGCAGCCTATTCCAATGCTTAATAACCCTTTCAGTGTAAAAATTGTTCCTAATATCCATCCTAAACCTCCCCTGGTGCAACTTGAGGCCATTTCCTCTTGTCCTGTCACCTGAGACTTGGGAGAAGAGACTGACCCCCGCCTCTCTACACCCTCCTTTCAGGGAGTTGTAAACAGCGAGAAGGTCTCCCCTCGGCCTCCTTTTCTCCAGGCTTAATAACCCCAGCTCCCTCAGCCACTCCTCAGAAGACTTATTCTCCAGACCCCTCACAGCTTCATTGCCCTTCTCTGGACCTGCTCCAGCACCTCAATGTCTTTTTTGTGGTAAGGGGCCCAAAACTGGACACAGTACTCGAGGTGGGGCCTCACCAGTGCCAAGTACAGGGGGACGATCACCTCCCGAGTCCTTCTCACCACGCTGTTCCTGATACAGGCCAGGATGCTGTTGGCCTTCTTGGCCACCTGGGCACGCTGCTGGCTCATGTTCAGCCAACACTCGACCAACACCCCCAGGTCCTTTTTTATGCCAGGCAGCTCTCCAGCCACTCTGCCCCAAGCTTGTATTGCTGCATGGGATTGTTGTGACCCAAGTGCAGGACCCGGCACTTGGCCTTGTTGAACCTCATCCCATTGGCCTTGGCCCATCGATCCAGCCTGTCCAGATCCCTCTGCAAAGCCTTTCTACCCTCCAGCAGGTCGACACTGCCACCCAACTTAGTGTCGTCTGCAAACTTACTGAGGTTGCACTCGATCACCTCGTCCAGATCATTGATAAAGATGTTTAAGAGAACCGGCCCCAATACCGAGTCCTGGGGGACACCACTCGTGACCGGCCGCCAACTGGATTTAACTCCATTCACCACCACTCTCTGGGCCCGGCCACCCAGCCAGTTTTTAACCCAGCAGAGAGTACTCCCATCCAAGCCATGGGCAGCCAGTTTCTCCAGGAGGATACTGTGGGAGACTGTATCAAAGGCCTTGCTAAAGTCCAGGTAAACAACATCCACAGCCTTTCCCTCATCCACCAAGTGGGTCACTTTGTCATGGAAGGAGATCAGGTTTGTCAACCAGGACCTGCCCCTCATGAACCCATGCTTGCTGGGCCTGATCACCTGTGCGTCCTTCATGCTCTGCATAATGGCACTCAGGATGATCGATTCCATGCCCTTCCCAGGTGCCGAGGTCAGACTGACAGGCCTGTAGTTCCCCAGATCAGCCTTCCGACCCTTCTTGTGGACGGGCGTCACATTTGCTAGATGCCAGTCAGCTGGGACCTCCCCATTTTTCCAGGACTGCTGGTAAATGATGGGAAGTGGCTCAGTAAGCACTTCCGCCAGCTCCCTCAGTACCCTCGGGTGGATCCCACCTGGCCCCATAGACTTGTTTATATCCAGGTGTTGGAGCAGGTCCCTCACCACCTCCCTTTGGATTACAAGGGCTTCATTCTGCTCCCCGTCCCTATCTACTAGCTCAGGGGTCTGGGTGCTCAGGGAACTACCAACTCTACTACTAAAGATGGAGGCAAAGAAGGCATTAAGTACCTCAGCCTTCTCCTCATCCTTTGTCACTGTGTTACCTCCCGCATCCAGTAGAGGATGGAGATTCTCCCGAGTCCTCCTCTTGTTGCTAATATATTTATAGAAATTCTTTTTATTGTTTTTAACATGCAAGGCCAGGTTAAGTTCTAGTTGGGCTTTGGCCTTTCTAATCTTTTCCCTACATAGCCTTACAACACCTTTGTAATCTTCCTGAGTGGCCTGCCCCTTTTTCCAAAGGCCATGAACTCTCCTTTTTTCCCCTGAGTTTATGTTTAGGGATGTCAGATGGCTCAGCTGTAGAATCCTCTGCATCTTCACTCAGTTTACTGTGATGCAGTAATCTTTGGAAGGGTCTTTCTGGAATGATTGTGCTTCTCCTTAGCAGCCCTTCAGCCTTTGGAAAGCTGCAGAAAGATCTTTTCTGTACCACCCCTATACTCCATCCCTCTAATGATACAGAAGGCCAGCTAGTCAATAAGTGAGTTGATAGTACTAGTCACCTGTGCTGCTTAAAAGAAAAAAAAAGCGCTATTGGTGAAGTTGATATGTCTTGTGCTATCAGTAGATATCAGTGCTGAAAAAAGGAGAAAGAAGAAGTTCTGTTTCATATATGCAGCACAGTTAACTCTTTTTAGCTACAAGCTTGCCAGTCTTTCACTAGCAGAGATGGAAAAGAAGAAACTGAGGTCTTGAGATTCTGGAATATGAAGTTTTCAGTGCAACAGCTATTTCTCCTACCCTTTCTCCTTGATTATGCTCCCTGGTTATGCTTAGTCTTAGTTATTATGCTTAGTCTGGAGACTAAGGAGGACAAAGAGATGAACCTACCTGCATTCTCATTTGCAGTAACGCGAAAGAATGTTTTTGTATAATTGTGAAGATTTAACAGTTAAAATATTTACCTCTGCTTTTAATTTATTATGTTATAAAAAATAAGCTTTGAGGTGTATTTTGACTATGCTTCAGCAATAGCTACTGCTATTTAAGATGAAACGAAGCAAGGTCAACTATATAGCTTAATCTACCTAATCTAGCTATTTAATCTTAGTTAGACAGCTAGATAACGACTAGATTATTTTAATTCATCTTCCTTTTAAAAAGTTACAATGTTCATATTTTAGGATCACAAATCCAACTCTCCCAATTTAACTGTTGTGGTGAGATTTGTTTTATAGATATATTTAAGCAAGTTAGTCATCTATTAAGATTTTATTTAAATGTCTTTAATATACAAGAATTTGTTGTATATACCTGATCAAATTTTTATAAGAACTTGTTATGGTTTGAGAGAACCCATAACAATCTATTGTCGTCAGACAATTATTCTATCACCCGATGACCCCTCCCCACCCAGAAAGGGGAATCGGGGAACACAAAGAAACACAAGGGTTGAAGTATAAATAGATTTAATAGACTAAGACTAAATAATTAACAATAATACTAAAGAACCAGTATTAATCCCGATACTGATATAAGATATACAGAAATTATACTCAGCCATCTATATCAGCAGGAAGCTGTGCACTCCCAGCAGTGGATAGCAAGTATCGGACACTGGGAGCGCAATAGCTTCAGGAGGAAGGGAAGGCCTCAGGGCTCCGGCACCGGGGCAAGGAGTTGTCCGGACCGCCGCCATCAGGGAGAGAGCCCACTACGCAGCAAACTTCTCTAATTTATATTGGATGTGACGTTCATGGTATGAAATACTCCTGTTGGCCAGCCTGGGTCAAATACCCAGGCCTTGCTCCTCCTTGTCCCTGCACCTGGCAAGGCTCGAAAACACTAACCTTGAATCCCACAGAGCCTGGCTGGCTATAAAGTAAATATTTTCACAAATTCAGACACTAGAGTCTTCTAAAAGTGTAATTTTCCCCAGCATTAGAAGAAAAGTTAGTCCTGTGTCTCTCAACCCAGGACATTCCACCCCTTATTTCATACCATATATATGTCACACTTCAGCGTATTTATCTTCTAGATAAAGAATCTTCTAGATAAATATCTTCTAGATATTTATCTTCTTATATATATATACACATATATATATAGAGAGAGAGACATATATAATCCTCTAAAGTTATGAGCTGTTCCTCTAAAAGGTCCATTAAATTTCTTTAGTCCAAAACTGTGAGTTCCATCTATCATAATAGTCTTTTAGGGTAGGAACAAGTGATGTGGCATTCACTCAGTTGTCGGATCAGGACCAGGCCTCAGTACAGGATCGCAGATGGTTGGAGTTGGGCGCATCCATATAAGATGTTGTGCTCACAGCCAGCATGTTCCCTGTCGCTGGACACCATTCAACAGAACTGACTCTGGGTCCGTTACCATTATGTTATCCTGAAAAACACTTATTGAACACTGTTAGTATTAGGCAACAATTGACACCGTATCATTTAAATTAAGGATTCTCACCCAAAATCAGATCTCCTAAAGATACACATCGAACCTCTCCATTCTCCTGCATCACCCACCAAGTATGCCCTGGTCCTTCAGCAAAAGCAACCCCACGAGTGGGTTTGCCTTTACCTGAGGCCGGGGTAACCCAGACCGTTTTTCCCAACATATTCTTTACATGCACCACAGGGACCTTATGCCCTTCTACAGTAGGTAAAAGCTCTGAGTGGGCAGGACCAGCTCGGCTGACAGTTCCCCTGGTGTTGGCTAACCAGGTAGCTTTTGCTAAATGTTCATCCCACTTTTTAAATGTTCCAGCACTCATCGCTTTCAGTGTAGTCTTCAGCAGTCCATTGCATCGTTCTACTTTCCCAGCAGCTGGTGCGTGGTAGGGGATGTGATATATCCACTCGATACCATGCTCTTTAGCCCAGGCATCTATAAGATTATTTCGGAAATGAGTCCCATTATCTGACTCAATCCTCTCTGGAGTACCATGTCGCCACAGGACTTGTCTTTCAAGGCCTAAAATAGTGTTACGAGCAGTGGCATGAGACACTGCATATGTTTCCAGCCAGCCGGTGGTTGCTTCCACCATAGTAAGAACATAGTGTTTTCCCTGGCGAGTTCCTGGAAGAGAGATATAGTCAATTTGCCAAACCTCCCCAAATTTATATTTCAGCCACCGTTCTCCATACCACAAAGGCTTTGATCGTTTGGCTTGCTTAATTTCAGCACGTTTCACATTGATGGATGACCTGTGCAATAGTGTCCGTAGTCAAATCCACCCCTCAGTCACGAGCCCATCTATATGTTGCATCTCTTCCTTGATGGCCTGAAGTGTCATGGGCCCACCGAGCTAAAAACAATTCACTTTTACATTGCCAGTCCAAGTCTACTTGGGACACTTTAATCTTAGCAGCCTGATCCACCTGATGATTGTTTTGTTGTTCCTCAGTGGCCCGACTCTTGGGTATATGGGCATCTACATGTCGTACCTTCACAGACAGCTTTTCTAATCGGACAGCAATATCTTGCCACAAGTCAGCAGCCCAGATGGGTTTACCTCTGCGCTGCCAGTTGCTCTTCTTCCACTGCTTTAACCACCCCCATAATGCATGCGCCGCCATCCATGAGTCAGTATAAAGATAAAGTACCGGCCACTTTTCTCTCTCAGCAATATCTAAAGCCAACTGGATGGCTTTCACTTCTGCAAACTGACTCAACTCACCCACTCCCTCAGTCGCTTCTGCGACTCGTCGAATAGGACTCCACACAGCAGCTTTCCACCTTCGCTGGTTTCCTACAATACGACAAGATCCATCAGTGAACAGCGCGTATCGCCTCTTGTTCTCCAATAACTGATTATATGGTGGTGCCTCCTCAGCCCGCACCACTCTCTCCTCTGGGGATCCTCCAATATCTGTGCCTTGCGGCCAATCCATGATTACCTCCAGAATTCCTGGACGATTGGGGTTCCCTATTCGAGCTCGCTGAGTAATTAGTGCTACCCACTTACTCCATGTTGCATCAGTTGCGTGATGTGTGGAAGGAGTTTTCCCTTTAAACATGCAGTTCAACACTGGCAACCGAGGTGCCAGGAGAAGCTGTGCTTCAGTACCAATTACCTCCGAGGCAGCTCGAACTCCTTCATATGCTTCTAATATCTCTTTCTCAGTGGTAGTATAGCGAGCCTCTGATCCTCTATATGCTCGACTCCAAAACCCTAGGGGTCGGCCTCGAGCTTCTCCAGGTGCTCTTTGCCAGAGACTCCAGGTAGGGCCATTCTCCCCGGCTGCGGTGTACAGCACATTTTTTACATCTTGTCCGGTTCGGACTGGCCCAAGGGCTACTGCATGAACAATCTCCCGTTTAATCTGCTCAAAGGCTGACTGCTGCTCAGGGCCCCATTTAAAATCATTTTTCTTTCTAGTCACTTCATAGAGAGGGCTCACAATCTGACTGTAACCAGGAATATGCATTCTCCAGAAACCCACAACGCCTAAGAAGGTTTGTGTTTCCTTTTTGTTAGTAGGTGGTGACATAGCTGTTATTTTGTTAATCACATCCATTGGGATCTGGCGACGCCCATCTTGCCACTTAATTCCTAAAAACTGAATTTCCTGTGCAGGTCCCTTAACCTTACCTCGTTTGATGGCAAAACCGGCTTCCAGGAGGATTTGAATTACCTTCTCTCCCTTCTCAAAAACTTCTTCTGCTGTATCACCCCATACAATGATGTCGTCAATGTATTGCAGGTGTTCTGGAGCTCCACCCTTCTCCAGTGCAGTCTGGATCAGTCCATGGCAAATAGTAGGGCTGTGTTTCCACCCCTGGGGCAATCGATTCCAGGTATACTGGACACCCCTCCAGGTGAAAGCAAACTGTGGCCTGCACTCTGCTGCTAAAGGAATAGAGAAAAAGGCATTAGCAATGTCAATTGTAGCATACCATTTAGCCTCTTTTGACTCCAGTTCATAGTGAAGTTCTAACATATCTGGGACAGCAGCACTCAATGGTGGTGTGACTTCATTCAAGCCACGATAGTCTACTGTCAATCTCCATTCCCCATTAGGCTTTCGCACTGGCCATATGGGACTATTAAAGGGTGAGTGAGTCTTACTGATAACCCTTTGGCTTTCCAACTGACGAATCAATTGCTGAATAGGGAGCAAAGAATCTCGGTTAGTGCGATATTGTCGCCTATGCACCGTTGTAGTAGCAATGGGCACATTTTGTTCCTCGACTCTCAGCAACCCTACAATAGAAGGGTCCTCTGACAGGCCAGGCAATGTAGACAGTTGCACAACTTTCTCCGTCTCCACCGCCGCTACACCAAATGCCCACCGGTAGCCTCTCGGGTCCTTAAAATACCCTTTCCTGAGGTAATCTATGCCAAGAATGCATGGTGCATCCGGGCCAGTCACAATGGGGAACTTTTCCCATTTATTTCCAGTTAGGCTCACTTCAGCCTCCAGTACAGTCAGGTCTTGAGATCCTCCTGTCACTCCAGCAATAGTGACAGGTTCTTCCCCTATGTGATTTGATGGCATTACGGTGCACTGTGCACCAGTGTCCACCAGGGCCCTATACTTTTGTGGTTTTGGTGTGCCAGGCCATCGAATCCACACAGTCCAATAAACTCGATTGTCCCTCTCCTCCCCCTGGCTGGAGGCAGGGCAACCCTAGTTTAGATGAGAGGGCGCACCACTTCCATCTGTGACAGTTGCGTGTCGTAAATCAGGCTCCGAGGCCCATCTCTGCCTTCTAGGGGACTTTTCTCTGGAAACTGGAGCAACACTTCTCCTGGAAGAACCCCTCCTGGGAGGTGTCTTACTCCACAACTCACGTACACGTGTCTGTAAAGCTGAAGTAGGTTTTCCATCCCAATTCCTCATGTTTTCTCCCTGATTACGCAGGGTAGACCACAGGATGTGTCGTGGTGTGCTTTGCTTCTCTCGACCAGGTTTAGTAGGGGAGCATTTGTCCCCACCTAAGATATTGGCCTTGCCAAATGATTTCTTCAGCACTGAGACACTGGCCTGTGGGGCAGAAAGAAGATTATTTGCATAATGCTGCATTCAAGCATCCATATCACCCACCGTCGGTGCCTCATCATCTCTCCAGCAAAATAATGCCAATACATTAGCATATGCTGCTGGTGCACTCAGTACCCATTTGCGCCAAACAGGTCCAGTAATTTTGAGTGCATCTGGATCTAATGATGTCTGCAGGTCGTCCAAGTCACTGAAAATCATCTCCCGCACAGCTATTTCCCTCAGATTCTTAACACCTCTCTCAATAGTTGTCCACTTGGATGGCTGGTACATGATATCATCCCTATAGGGATACCTGCTTCTCACACTTAACAGGAGTCGCCTCCAGAGGGTGAGGGATTGTGGTGGTCTTCCAAAAGCTCTGTCAATACCTGATTCTCTAGCTAATGGTGCTAGCCGCTTGGCTTCTCTACCATCTAAGTCCAAACTATCAGCCCCAGTGTCCCAGCATCGGAGCAGCCAAGGAATCACTTGCTCGCCTTCCTGGCGGCCGTAATCCTTATGAATGTCTCGCATCTCAGTTAGGGTTAATGATCGAATAGTTTCCTGTGTTACTGTATTGCCTGATGTCCCTGGTTGACCATTGTCATCTGATGCTACGGCACGCTTCCTCCTTATGTACAGGGTTGACTGACACTGGCACTGATTGAGTCTGTAGATCAGCTGCATCATCCATTACTAAGGTTGAAGTAGATTCAGTACTTGGTGCAGCTGCAGGTCTTGTCATGAGAGCCAGCATGGTCTGGATAAGATCAGGGTCTGTCGGGAGGGCTGGCGAGGTCTGCATGGGTGCGATGTCTGTCGGGGGGGCCAGTGGGGTCTGGACAGGCACAGTAGTTGTCATGGGGACTGGCGGTGTCTGCGCGGGAGGAACATCTGCTGCAGGAGTCTGCGGGGGCTGTACAGAAGCACTGACTGTGGGGGAGGCTGGCAGATTCTCTGAAGGAGCAATGTCTGTCGGGGGGGCCAGTGGGATCTCTATCAGACACTTCCTGCTACCGTAAATCCAGCCCATAAAAAAGAACAAGCCCGCAAAAATTAACAATATAAGCACAATGACCAAAACATTCCAAGGGTATTTCAAACTCTCAAAAACTGTTGCTATTGATGCTACCGGAACATACAAATCCTTAAAAGATATCTCCCCCCTCACTAAGTGGCCCGTAATATAACCCAAGGTGTAATTATGCACGGTGCCCAAAAAGGATCCTTCCCCATTCTGAGGTGATTCTAATCGCGGCGATTTGCGAGATGCAATTACATAAGTGACAAAAACCGGAACAATTACAAAAGACCCAATAACATAGCAAAACACCACCGCACAAAATAACAAGGCAATGCTTTTAACTCCACATTTAGAAATGATAAGCTTCCCTAAACCAATGAGAAATGGCAACAAACTCTTGCACCACTCCCATAGCTGCCCACATACAGCTGCACAGAGATACCAGAGAACTCCGCTTACAGTACATTGAAACCACTCCAATAGATCCATAATGATTGTTTTACAAATCCGATCAAATCTGTTTACAACTTCAACCCTTCAGAACTCTCAAATTAAAGCCTCTGATTCTCCCAGCACTATTTAAATTACATGCAAACTATCACATTAAGTATCAAGGTCATTAAAATACCACACCGCATGCCAAATTTGTTAAAATATCACATTGGGCGCCAAATTTGTTATGGTTTGAGAGAACCCATAACAATCTATTGTCGTTAGACAATTATTCTATCACCTGATGACCCCTCCCCACCCGGAAAGGGGAATCGGGGAACACAAAGAAACACAAGGGTTGAAGTATAAATAGATTTAATAGACTAAGACTAAATAATTAACAATAATACTAAAGAACCAGTATTAATCCCGATACTGATATAAGATATACAGAAATTATACTCAGCCATCTATATCAGCAGGAAGCTGTGCACTCCCAGCAGTGGATAGCAAGTATCGGACACTGGGAGCGCAATAGCTTCAGGAGGAAGGGAAGGCCTCAGGGCTCCGGCACCGGGGCAAGGAGTTGTCCGGACCGCCGCCATCAGGGAGAGAGCCCGCTACGCAGCAAACTTCTCTAATTTATATTGGATGTGACGTTCATGGTATGAAATACTCCTGTTGGCCAGCCTGGGTCAAATGCCCAGGCCTTGCTCCTCCTTGTCCCTGCACCTGGCAAGGCTCGAAAACACTGAGACCTTGAATCCCACAGAGCCTGGCTGGCTATAAAGTAAATATTTTCACAAATTCAGACACTAGAGTCTTCAAAAAGTGCAATTTTCCCCAGCATTAGAAGAAAAGTTAGTCCTGTGTCTCTCAACCCAGGACAGAACTCAAGAAGCTGCATCAAAAATAATCTTCACTAGTTAATATTCTGGGTGTTAAATGATTACTTAGAATGGGTACATGCTAGCAAAGAAAATATTTTCTCCTATAGTAATGAAGTTATCAATAATCTTTCTTATTATTCACTTGAACTATTTCAGTTTTAGTATTGATTTTTGCTTTTTTCTTTTGGTAATGTAATGAAAGGGGAAAAGCATTTTTTTAAAAAAAGGCTATTTTCCTAGCTCATAGTCAGTCTTTTTATGCCAAGACATATTCAACAGAAAGGTGACTAGAGTGATGATTGGAAGCATACTAAGGAAATACAAAAAGGTAAATCTTCCCCTCCACAGGGCTGCCACAAGCAGTTTGGGAGTGGCAGAATACAGTTCTTTCAGCATCTTCTGGGACTGGAAGAAATAGCATGATGAGTGTGAACCAGGCATGCATTTTAGGCCCACATAAGTGGTGAAGAGTGCCTGAAGTCTGCAACCACAGCACAGTCACCAAACCACTGTTGGACATAAATCCAGAAGGAAAGAGGAGCAAAAAAAAAGGAAGTTTCAAAGGAAAGCGGACATATAGGGGAAAAAAAAATACTATATGCATTCATTATCCAGCTGTGATACATCAACTTTACCCTGTCCTACAGGTGACCATTTCCTAGTTTTGAATACTTTCAATAATTCGTCCAAAGCTAAACTATTCTATGCATAGATTTTGCCTGAGATACCAACGTTTAAAATATAATAGCCATATGCCAAGCTGCTTTAAAATGTTTCTCTATGTTATCATCAATAAATCTTCATGGCTTTTTACTATGTTTTTTGTAGATATGGAGAGGTGGACTACATGCTAATTCAATTTTACTGGGAGCCTGGGAGGTGGGGGTGGAATAGGGTTAGAAACTAGTATCTATTGCTGTTCCAGAAAAAATCAATGGGGAGATTTCATTTTTTCCCTTCTCCCTGCCTTCCCCTCAGGACTGCCAGTGGAGGCCTGAAGGAAAGGGCTTCCTACTCCTGCTCCAGCTTCCCTGGCGAAGTCTCAGCATCACCCGCCAGCTTATCTCTGCAAACAGCCCCCCTGCATGTAACGCCCTTCCTTTCCTGGGTGCACAACATCTAAAAGTTTAAAATAAAAAGGCACGTACACACCTCTTGGCAGTGGGGTTATAACAGTTGACGGTAGAGCTCTTCCTTGGTAATGGCCAGGGGCGTGCCGAGGAAGGAGGCAGGACCGTTGTTAGTTGCCAATCATGGGCTGCTGCCCAATAGGGGCGGGCATAGGGAGCGTGCTATGCGTCGTGGCGTCATGTCGGCTGTGCTCGTGGCAGATGGGAGAGGAAGGAGTTGAGATGGTTATGGCTTCGTCTGTCGTGAGGGCTACGGTGCGGGCCGTGAGTAAGAGGAAGATCCAGGCTACCCGCGCTGCCCTCACCTTGGTCAGTGCTGGAGGCGTGGCGGGTCCCACCCTGCCCCATAGGATGCCGGTCATGGGCCTCTCTGACCTGTGCCTTTGTCCTGAGAGCGGGCGTTAGAATCGTGCCGCGGGCAGGGCTGAGTTGAAGGGTCTCCCTCATTCTGACTGCCCATCTGCCTCGAGGCAGATGCTACGCAGACGCCTCTAGACTGCTAGTGGCAGTGAGACAGTGTGGGCTGTTGCTGTCGAGCCTGTGTTGGTGGTTGGCGGTGCCGCACGCTTGGCCCGGCAGTAGGCGAACCTGCGACAGGCGCTTCTGAGTGCGGCCACTGCGCAGTGCCGTAGGCCTGAGGGCGAGCGCTTTTAACCCTGTAAGGTTGACAGCTGCGCTTTCCTTGGGATTTGGTCGCTAGGAAGGGTCTACAAGGAGGTGGAAAGGACATTTGTACTCCCATCTGAGCCCGTGTATAGACGATGCTTAGAGAAAGTGGGACTGTCTCGAGGTTTGGAGAAATTTGAACTCCGGTGTGGTGTGCTAGCGGTGGGCAGTCTCTGGCCTGATAACGGCTGGCAGGCAGTGGGAAAAGGGGGAATGACCGGTGTGGTCGCTTTGATGTGGGGTGCTTTTACACAGTTATTCTAAGAGGTATATTTATTCTGAAGAATGGAAATTCAGTATAGAAACTGGCAAGTAGGTTATTCCCAATGAGAATCTGTATCCCTGTGTTAATTGAGAAAGCACACTTACTAGTTGTGGCAATATTGTGGAGGCTGTATGGTTGGGAAGGCTTACTCCAGAGGGAGGTGCAGCCCTCTGCATTGATGGGGGCAGACTAAGTATGTCTAGTTCAGTCATTTGTCTGGGCAGGTAATTCCTGTATTGTAGTGATCTTGTAGCAACCAAACATTAATAGCGCTAATTAGAAAAGGTATTCTAATGTAAATCTAGTAGAAGTTTGCTTTGTGTGTTTGAATCTGCTAGTAATAGAAACTTCATCTTACTCAATATCTTGGAAACTTGTAAGCGTGTAAGGGGAACTTTTTCATGCATATTTTGTATATGTAGCCTTGCATTTCTACAACAACTAGATATATATGAACCATGAGTTTATCTTCTGTGAAGTCATAGTTCTCATAAGTTAATGGGAAGAGAAGAGAAAGGAATAAACATTTCTGTGCCTGGCTGATTTTTCTGTAATGCATATATGACAACATTTTGACTAGAACAGAACTGTTTAATTGAGTTGTAGTAATTTTGCAGTATGTATCTTGAGGCATTGGTTTCAAGTAGAAGAAAGGCTAGTTAACAGCGTCAGATGGTTGGTGCTGTAGGTGGAATTTGCAGATAGGAGACAAAACTGTAAACTAAGACAAAATTTGATTGTACAAAAAGAACTTTTTATTTGCAGTGTGTGACTTGCATGTATTACGAAGCATGTAGCATACTTGAATTTATTTTTTTTTAAACTACATACAAGCATATGCATATATTTGTCTTTCAGACACCATCAGCTGTTCAGAAGATAAAACAGCTTCTTAAAGATAAACCTGAGCATGTAAGTGCAAACGGGGCTACCTTGCAGATTTTACTAAGGTATTAGCACGGCTGATTATTATGAAGCATTTCTGGCTAACCTAGCAGCTTGAAATAGACACTGAAAAACTTGGAGATGTTGGTGTCATTTTTAGATGGGACCGTATATATTTGTTTAGCTATCAAGCTTCACTTCTATATAAAGTAAAATGCAGAAAATAATTGACTGTAATGACCTTTCACTGTACAGTTACTTTTGAGATGGATAAAACTGAAAGGGGCGAAGCCACCTTAAGCTTGAAAAATATTTCTAAGCCATATTTTAATCAACTGTTCTAGTATGGCATAGTGGTCACTTCTGGTAAGACTAGAGATCTTCAGCTGTTGATACTAAGATTAAATTCTTGAAGGCATTCTGGTTGTAAAATAGATAATAATGTTAGATTCATACCCATTGGAAAAGGTATAATTCTTATGAAATTTGCCAGGCAATGTTTTTTTGTAAATAATATAATAGCTGATTGAGAATGTCATTTTTCTTCTTGGGAAGAGCACACAGTCTTGCTTTCTAACCATTATAAAAGTAAGCATTAGGTTTTCTTCTTTACAGCAAGTAATAGTTCAAGATTATTTCCCTCAACTTTTGTATAAAATACATTGCTTCTTTTGCTTCCTGGACATCTGCAACTAACTAGTTTCTTCATTCTAATGTTTTAAACCATCCTAAGGAAGCCCAAAGCCTACAGCTTAGCTGATCGGTCATCCTCCTCTTTATAAATGGTGTTCATGTTTTCCAACCCATTATTTCTAGTCCTTCTTGTAGAGGAGGATATTTAGTCTGAAAAGAACAAGTGCTGTTTGTCTGATTCATAGATTGGTCCAGGCCGGAAGGGACCTCCAAAGGTCATCTAGTCTGACCTTCCCGCAGTCAGCAGGGACACCCCCAACTAGACCAGGTTGCCCAGGGCCTCGTCGAGCTTCACCTTGAATATCTCAAGGGAAGGGGCCTCAACCACCTCCCTGGGCAACCTGTTCCAGTGTTCCACCACCCTCATAGTAAAGAACTTTTTCCTAATATCCAATCTAAATCTCCCCTTCTCCAGCTTAAAACCATTGCCCCTCGTCCTGTCACTGCAGGCCTTTGTAAACAGACCCTCCCCAGCCTTCCTGTAGGCCCCCCTCGGGTACTGGAAGGCGGCTATGAGGTCTCCCCGGAGCCTCCTTTTCTCCAGGCTGAACAACCCCAGCTCCCTCAGCCTGTCCTCATAGGAGAGGTGCTCCAACCCCTTGATCATTTTGGTGGCCCTCCTCTGGACCCGCTCCATCAGGTCCATGTCCTTTCTATATTGAGGGCTCCAGACCTGCACACAGTACTCCAGGTGAGGTCTCACCAGAGTAAAGTGGCAGAATCACCTCTCTGGATCTGCTGGCAACACTTCTTTTGATGCAGCCCAGGATGTGATTGGCCACCTGGGCTGCAAGTGCACATTGCCTGCTCATGTCCAGCTTCTCGTCCATCAGCACCCCCAAGCCCCCTCAGGGCTGTTTTCTAATACCTCACCCCCCAGTCTGTATTTATACTGAGGACTGTTTTGGCCCAGGTGCAGAATCCTGCACTTGCTTTTGTTGAACCTCATGAGGTTCATCTGGGCTCACCTCTCCAGCCTGTCCAGGTCCCTCTGAATGAGATTCTCCCCCTGAGATTCTACTTGTCATCAAGCAATACGTTTTGATATGTTTTTAATCATAACATTGGTTACATAGATTATTATACTTTTCAAATTATGTACTGAAGCATTTGTGTTTGGAAAGTGGTACAGATACTTTTGGAAGATCCTTGTGCACAAATAATTTTCCAGTTAATTTTCAACAACCTGTATCAACCTCTTCTACAACCTTTTCTTATCTCTTTACTTGCATAGATGCTCTGACTTACAGGGTCATGTTGGATAATTGCAAATTATCCATATCCATTATCCACAAACATATTGACTAGGTTGGGCTTTAACATTGATTAACACAGTAAATGAATACACTTACTTGCAAAAAGGAGAGGATTAAGTTTTAAGTGTGAATGGTAATGCAGATAATAAAGTAGTGTTTTCAGAAATTTGGATTGAAGTAGTAGATTTCTGATGGTTGTTATAGGAGTTATGTAAAAATCTAGCAACTGCCCTTGGCTTGACCTCACAACTTCATAATTATGTTACTGTCAACAATGTTAAAATAGTGCCTGAATTACCATCTGAATAAACTTTCATTTGAAGTTGCAAAAACATCTGTCTTTGAAGTTTGACTTTTATGAGATCCAGTACCAAGGAATGTCAACAGTTCATTACTTTGATTTTATGGGGGTTTTTTTAACATGCTTTAGGGCTTGGTCCACAGTAGCAAACATCTCATGTCTGCTTTTTCCTTGGTAGTCAATTTTATAAGAGAAAAATGTTAACTTTTAATCCATTAAACTAGTTCACTTCTGTTTTAGCACTGGCCTTGAGGCAAGGGAGAATAAATGTCAGTTTTTTGTTGTTCTGCATACTTCTTATTTTGGTGTTCAAGAATAGGTTTAAAAAAAAAAATGTTTTATTTTAGGTAGGTATGAAAGTAGGTGTTCGTACAAGAGGATGCAATGGATTTTCTTACACACTAGAATATACAAAGTCAAAAGGAGACTCCGATGAAGAAGTAGTTCAAGATGGTGAGTTTCTGATGCAGTAAAGCAAAACTGTGTGGTGTGTGTGTGGGAAGAATAACCTAATAAATCTCTAAATGTCTTTGGAGATGGCCAATAGCAAATATCTGAGAGAATACAGAACAAGGCATGGACAGAAGGATACTTTACTAACATGCCTAAAATAAGGCTCTGGCTTATAATATATTTATATATAATAAAATAAAGCTCTGGCTTTACAGGGCCAAAACCACATTTTTCAGAAGGCAGTTCCTGTCTTGGTTCTTAAGGGAGATGAAAGCAGTTTCACTCGGTCATGACAGACCTTAATCTCCAAAGCCAGACAGTGTATCAGTTGTACCTGTGTGCCTTCTATTTTTATTTTGATTGCTTCTAGACAGCTTTCCAGTGAAGGCTCTGACTTTTATATAGCACTCTTCTCAGTGAGCTGGTGGCTTTGGATACCAACCCAGTTCTCCTGGCTTTTACTTAGCAAGTGCTGATGCTTAATACAGAATTGCAATTCTGCTTCAGGTTTCAGGTCCTCTTTCATTAGATTTACCCTTCCCTGTGTATTGCTGTCCAGGTTGACCAAGAAAAATGTGGAGGTTCAACTTAGTTGCCCACAGACTTGAGTCGTTTTACTATTGCGTTTCATTTCGACTTCTACTATGATGAAACAGCTTTTCAGCACTCTCCTATAACTTAATGAGTTCTGGTTGATGCTACTGATGCTATTTTTAAACTTTTATTATTTCCTACTTTATGGACAGCTAAAGCAGTCTATTCATACTAATCACTTGATACCATACTTGCAGTTTTAAAGATCAATAACTTTACAGGCTGGTAGATACTTTGCATACTTTAGAAAAAGGAGATATTTCTAGTTCTGCAGATGTACAACTACTAATTCTTAGTCCTTAAAGGTTATGATATCTTCAAAAGTTCACACGTCTACCTTGGTATAGGATTCAATATTGCTAATAATTCACGTAGACCTAATAATTTTGGTAGAGCAAAGGACGTTCCTTATGATAGAAGGGTTCTTCAGTTGTTTTTTTAGGTTTGGTTTTGTTTTGTTTTTTTCTAATGTCTCATTGGATGCACAGGCTTTAAGAATAGTAGTAAATGGATTACTGACTATAATGCATGGGAAAGGAAGTATCAAAGCTAAGATTCATTGCCAAGTTCTACAACTGATTACTCTGAGTATCATGATTTTAAACTCAAATGAAAATAAATGTGCACATGTACACAAATACCAGCACTAGACTGTTGCAAGAATTTTGGAGCTAGAGTTGAGGGGAGGAAAAAAAAGTAGTAGCTCTATCTTAGGCTAGGGAAAATGAGTTATATTGACAGATTTTTGTATTTAGTTTCCACTTCTATCACTGGTTGGAACAACATTTCAAAGTGAATGATGAACGGTTTTATCGTGTGTAATATTTTTTTCTCTTTGTGCTCTTTAAGGGATTAGAATCTTTATTGAGAAGAAAGCACAGCTGACACTTCTAGGAACTGAAATGGACTATGTGGAAGACAAACTGTCCAGTGAATTTGTCTTCGATAATCCAAACATCAAAGGAACATGTGGCTGTGGAGAAAGCTTTAACATTTGAAATCTCGGGACTATTTCTTTGATTTTGAAAGCCACAAAACACTTGCTGAATATGTGGCTTTCAAAAGCAAATGCATTTTCTTTGAGTTCTTAGGCTGTGCAAAGTATGGATGCCATTAAGGAAAATAAAGTTAATTAATTTTGAAAACTTAAATTGTATGTCAAATCTGATGTTTTTACATTGCAGTCTGTGATTAATTGGGACCCAGAAGGTAAGAACACTGTGCTGTAGCATTTCTGTCTTTTCATGTACCGTGGAAATAAAATCTCACTGTTCTTTTCCTTTGTCATTTGTTTTGTCCACTCCGCTTGCACTTCCCCATCTAAAAGCCATTTGCAAGAATATGTTGCCTATTTATTCTGCTTTGAGTTAACAAAAATCACAAAACACTTCTATATTTGTGTGTGTTTAAATATTTATATACAGGCATGCACTCCTCAGCTTTAAAGTTCACTATGATTATGTAAATAAATAATTTGTTTTATTAGGTTTCTGATATTTTTATGTATAGACTTGTCTGGTAGTTTATTTTCCCATAAATCTAGGGAAGTCCAGAAAGCAGTTCACGTGCAAATTTAACAGTAGGCTGCCATAACACTGCTAGTAGTAACAGTTCAAAATACGCTAACCCAACTTCAGTCTTGTTCCTTGCCTTGTTGAAGACACAGTCTCTGCTGTAGTTACTAAGTGGTTTTCAAGAACAAAATATATTCAGGCACTGAAATATTGAAGTAGAATATATACAGGCTTCTCATGTTTCCACTTGAGGGGAAAGTCATGGGACTCATTCCATCAAGTCTCACTAATACCAGTGGTATCATCACTCTGTCTCAGCAATCACATCTCAGTCTTTGTACAAGCAAAAGTTACAAGCCCTGGGCAAACAAATGAGAAAGTTACAACTTGACATAAGAAACAGTATCCCAGATACTAGGAAACACAGGGACAGAATTTCTTTAGGTTGCAACTATATTAGTGGTTATCTCACCCTGGACCATTCCATCTATAGATTAAATGAAGGACTGATAACCTGAACTGCCAACTACTTTGAGTAAAGATCGCTTCAAACGATCAGTCTTGTTGAAGGAGGCTGAAATTGTGTTGTAGAGGAGCTTCAGTCAAACTCCCTGGAAACAGAAGTAGAGCATAAAAGAAACAAACCTCATCTGGTACAAGTAACTTTAATGAAAACCTGCCACAAAGCAAGAACTGAAATTAAGTTGTCCTCTTTCTTTAGTTTGCCCTCTCCCAAGTCAATTTTTCAAATGGACAATTTTTCATTGTCCATCTTGATATCAAACATCTGTTCTGCAAGGTGTCCTTAGTCATCTCCAAATGATGCACTTAAAATGATGGTCATTAAAAATTACCAAGTTAGACAAACAAGAGCATTCACTTGTTTGTCAAAAGGATAAATGACTAGTGTTTCCTGTCTCTAATGTTTTATTAAGCTTGTAGTTGTCTTGAACAATGCAGGTTCTCTCAGGATAAAAGGTCCCAAACTTCAGCAGTTCTTTCTTCCACCATTTTACATAAGGGATTTATAGGAGGAAAATAGAACAGACACAAACTGGAACAAACACTGGAACCATTATCTGAACGTTGAGGGGTCTTTGTGCAGATAATACTTAAGGCATTTTTTTCCCCCACTCATTTTCAGCTATTTGCAAAACCCAGCTTTCAACTCTAGTTAGTTTACCCTTTCCATTTATGAAGTCATCAAATTGTTTCTTCTAGTATCTTTTTCCTAACCAAATCGTGCTCTATCAAAATAAACAAATTATACAAATGACCAAACATTTGAATAACATTGCAAAGGCTAGATGGTGAAACATTTTTAAGGGAATATCTTTTTCTCTTTAAGAGAAAGGGAAAAGTAAACTGTATGTGGATCAAGGGGTGGAATGTAGTGATCCTGACCCAGAGACCACTGTACGTACGAGGTAGTGATCTGCATAACAGTTACCCCGGGTAGGCTGTGCTGCAGGTAAAGCTCAGCCTTCAGGCCTGTGTTGAGTTGCACAAAGCCCTTGGCCGCAGGATAAACTCAGCCAGCTCATTGTAACAGAGGAGCCTGCAGGCAGCTCCTTGGTACCACCTGCGTGGTCTAGCCTTTATCCAAAAGTGCGACAAGAAGTTCTCATGTGAACGTCCTTTACGAATAGAGTTGTTTTCTTGTTATAAACTTATATAATAGCTTAAATGACCAAAAAGAAGGAACTTTTCTCCACAGATATGATCTGTGCAGCATGCTGTGGGAAAATCCATGCAGGGTCTGTCCAACACTTCAGCATCTGAAGGGACATAAGATTTACTCTCACTCCATCCCACTCTGTCCTTTACTTTGTCTCTCTTGTTCATTCCATTCCTATCTCATTCCATCTCTCTCTTTCATACCCACTCTCTCACTCCATCTGTCTCTCTCCCCTGCCCCTCTTCCCCCTTTCTCCATCTCACTCAAGCTCTCTACTCCACCTCTCTCACTCTTTCAGTTTGCATCTCTCTCTCACACTCACTATCATTCTCTTTCACTCTACATCTCTCCCTCTTCCACTTCATATCTCTCTATCTCTGATCCAATCAAGCCCTTGATCCATCTGTCTCACACTCTTTGAGTTCACAGTTCTCTCATTCTGTGGTGGCTTGACCCCAGCCAGAAACTAAGCACCACCACCATCCCCTGCAGCAGGATGAGGGAGAGACTAGGAAGAGCAAAAGCAAGAAGAAATTGTGGTCAAGATGAAGATAGCTTAAGTGAAGACAAGAGGAAAGGAAAAAAAAAAAGTATGCAAAGGCAATCACTCTACCTCCCACTAGCAGCCAGTCTCTGAGCAACAGCCACTTTAGAAAGACTAACCTCTGGTTTTATTGCTGAGCATGACATTACATGGTATGGAATGTCAATTTAGGTCAGCTGTCCTGGCTATGTCCCCTCCCAACCTCTTGCCCACTCCTAACTCCTATCTCAAAGGTCCCTTCCAACCACTAAGATTCTGTGATTCTGTAACCTACTTGCCAGTGCAGCAGAGTGAGAAACAGAAAAGGCCTTGATGATGTGCAAGCACTGTTCAGCAATAGCTAAATCATTGGTGTGTTATCAGCATTGTTTTAGTTACAAATCTAAAACAGCACCATATGTGTTGTTATGAAGAAAATTAACAGCATCCTAGGAAGACCCAATACAATCTCTCTTCCATTCTCCCCCTCTCTCTGTCTGCCTCCATTTCTCTCTTTCTGCTTGTACTGGTTTTATCTGGGATAGAGTTACATTTCTTCATAGTAGCTTGTATGGGGCTGTGTTTTGGATTTGCGCTAAAACAGTGTTGATAATACAGGGATGTTTTAGTTACTGCTGAGCAGTGCTTACACAGAGTCAAGGCCTTCTCTACTCCTCATACTGCCCTGCCAGTGAGTAGGCTAGGGGTGCACAAGAAGTTGGGAGGGGACACAGCTGGGACCAACTGACCAAAGGGATATTCCAGACCATATGACATTATGCTCAGCAATAAAAGCTTCAGGGAGGAAGCAGAGGGGGATGATGGCACATGTTCAGAGTTACGGCATTAGTCTTCCCAAGTAACCATTACACATGATGGAGCCCTGCTTTCCTGGAGATGGCTGAACACCTGCCTGCCAACAGGAAATAGCGAATGAATTCCTTGTTTTGCTTTCTCTATGAAACTGTCTTTATCTCGACCCATGGGTCATCTCACTTTTACCCTTCTGATTCTCTCCCCCATGCCACTGCGGGGGAGTTAGCAATCAACTGTGTGTGTGGCTTAACTGCTGGCCAGGGTTAATCCACAACACTGCTCCACCTCTCTTGCTCTGTGTCAATCTTTCGCTTCCTCTGTCCCTCTCTGCCCCATCTCTCTTTCCCTTCATCTTTCTTTTCCTCCATCTGTGTCTTACTTCATATCTCCTTTGTGCCTCTATCTTTCTCTCCATTTCTCTCTTACTCAGTGTCTCCCTCTTCCCCCATCTCTCAGTCTCCACAGCTGCCATTTCTTTCACTTCCCCTCCCTCTCTCCATCCATCTCTTTCCCCCTCTACCCCATCTCTCCCCTCCGTGTGCTCTCCCCCACCATCTCTGTCTGCATCTCCCTCCATATCTTGCCCCCTCTTCCTCAGTCTCTCCACCTCCATCTCCCTTTCTCTTGCTTTGTGAGAGATGTAGGGGGAGAGGAGGAGAGAAACAATCTCCCTCTCTACCCCTTCATCGCTCATTATCTTCCTCTATCTCTCTCCTATGCTCTGCCTCCTTCTCTTCCTCCCTCCCATTCCATCTCTCCCTCTGTATCCCTCTCTCTCCCCCGTCAAACCCTCTGCCAGCCACCTGCTCTCGAGCTCTCTCCACCTCTCCTGCCACCAATCCAAATCTGTCCCCGCCCGCCTGCCCACCACCCCCCTGCCTCTCCACCTGCCACTGCTGACCTTTTCCACCACATTTCTCTCACTCTGCCTCCCTCTCTTGTCCTCCATCTCTCGTTCTCTTCCTCTCACGGACCCCCTAAGCCTTCAAAAGCAAATTCCCAGGGTACTCTGCTAAATCACTCCCTGAATAGACTAAAGTTTGCTCTCCTGAAGTCCAAGGTAGCAACTCTGCTGACCTTTTTGCTCATTCCACTGTAAATTTTAAACTCAACCATTTCATGATCATTGTGGCTAAGACAGCCACCTATCGTCACATCCCCCACGAGTCCTTCTCTAATCACAAACAACAAGTCTAGGAGGGCATCTTACCTAGTTGGCTCACTGAGTCCCTGTGACAAGAAGTTATCTCCTACAAACTTCAAGAATTTCCAAGACCTGCTTGTCACAGCAGTATGGCATTCACAGTTGATGTCTGGGAAGTTGAAACCTCCCATAAGGACAAGGGCTACCGATCCAGAGATTTCTCCTAATTGCCTGTAGAATAACTCATCAGCGCTTACATCCTGGCTGGGCAATCGGTAGTAGACACCCACTACAACATCTCCTTTGTTTTCCATCCCCCTAATCCTCACCCAGAGGCTCTCAACCACATCATCCCTAACTGCAAGGGCTGTACAGTCAAACCTCTCCCTTACACATGGTGCAACTCCTCCACCTCACCCGCCCTGCCTATCCCTCCTGAACAGCCTGTAGCCCTTCATCCCAGCACTCCAGTCGTGGGATTCATTCCACCAAGTCTCACTAATACCAATGATATCGAAGCTCTGGGAGCTGATCAATGCTTCCAGTTCATCCTGTTTGTTTCTCGTACTGTGTGTGTTGGTGTACAAGCATTTCAGATACGCTTCTGAACCCTTTGTGCTCCCAGGAGCAGCATAAATGTTCCCAGTGGCATTGCCACCTTCAGATGATGCCATGCCAACCCTTGGCTTACCTACTGCAATCCTGTTGGTATCCCCTTCCCCATCGATTCTAGTTTAAAGCTCTCAATCAGTCCTGCCAGCTTACAAACAAAGAAGCATTTCCCCCATCAGGACAGGTGGATCCTGTCAGGCCTTGTGTCTCAAAGACTCTTCCATGCTCATAAAACCCAAAGTTCCAGTGGAGGCACCAGTCCTGGAGCCAGGTATTGATGCCTTGGGCACACCTGTTTCTTCCAATGCCTCTCCCTATTACTGGGAGGATTGAGAAAGACACTACCTGTGCTCCTGAATCCTTCAGCATTCTTCCCAGGGCCCTGAAATCTCTTTTGATCGACCTCAGACTTCTTGTTGCAACATCATTAGTACTCACATGAAAGAGTAGGAGTGGGTAATAGTCCAAAGGCTGTACTAAGCTCATCAGTCATCTGGTGACATCCCTGATTGGGGCCCCAGGGATGCAGCAAACTTAGTTGATCTGACCCTGGTGAGAGTACTTGCCTATGTTCCTTCTCATCTATCTCATTATGCACTTCATCTACCATATGCAGAGCCTCATACCTACTCAGTAAAGGTAGCTGAGAGGGTAAGGAGGGCTCCTCTTACAGCTCCATGCAGTAACCTACTTCCACTCCTCCCTATCCCTCATAACGCTGCCTTCCTCCTCCTGGCACAAAACAGAACCCGGACCTACCTCTGTATTGGCCACGCTGAGTTGGCTTATCTGTACCAGAGATGGCAGAGCACAGCTCCATTGGTCTATCGCCTTCTCAGATGCTCCTCAGTTTGCCCACCTCCTGAAGCTCAGCCACTAGGCAGAGCAGTTCATCTACCTGGGCACACCTCCCACAGGGTTGCTTGCTATCGCCCTCTATCTTCCAGAACATACACACACACATCCCGAAGACTGAAGCCTGTATGGTCACATGCTCTGACAAGAGCTCTGTTTGTGTGGCTACATTGGTTCTACCGGCTGCTAAAAACTCAGGAGACACAGATAACACAACTTTCTTTTGCCAAGTAGTAACCATGCTGCCACATACCTGCCCGCTGAGAATATATACACGTCCGTTGCAATCAGCTGGGCTCTCAATCTGCAATCAGTTGATCATCCAAACGGCCGAGTGCAGGCTCCGCTCCTTTCTTGTTCGTCCAATCAGAGGGCCCGAGCTCAGTCGCTCGGGGAACGCCCCCTATTCAAGCCGCAGTCTCTCCCCGTCCCGTGTATTCTAAGTTGCTGATTGCTGTGTTGCCGGTGCGCATCACACAGTTCTGGCGTCCGTTGCAATCAGCTGGTGCTGTGACTCGGACTTCCTCCGTCTTTCTCTCCCTCTCTCTTGCTCCCTTTCTCTCTGTCTCTCCCTCCGTTGCTGTCTCTCTCTCCCTCCATTTCTCTCCTCGCACACTTTCTCTTCTTCTGTCTTCCTCTCCCTCCCTCTATCTCTCATCCTCCATCTCTCTCCCCGTGTTTTACACACTTTCTCTTTCCCTGTTCTTCTTTCTCTTTCTCCTCTGTCTCGCTGCCTTCCTCCAGCTCTCTTCCCTCTTCCTCTCTCCCACTCCATCTCTCTCCCAAACCCTCTGGGGGTTGTGCTGGACCTCGTCCTTACCAACAAGGAGGGGCTGGTGGGGAATGTCAAGCTCAAGGGCAGCCTTGGCTGCAGTGATCATGAAATGGTAGAATTCAAGATCCTTAGGGCAGCATGGAGGGTGCGCAACAAACTCACTACCCTGGACTTCAGGAGAGTGGGCTTTGGCCTCTTGAGGGACCTGCTTGGCAGGGTAACATTGGATAAAGCACTGGAGGGGAGAGGGGCCCAAGGAAGCTGGTTAGTATTCAAGGATCGCCTCCTCCAAGCTCATGAGAGGTCCATCCCTAAAAAGAAGTAAGGCAAAAAAGCAGGGAGACCTGCATGGATGAACAAGGAGCTCCTGGACAAGCTCAAAACCAAAAAGGAGGCCTACAGAGGGTGGAAGCAAGGACGGGTAGACTGGGAGGAATACAGAGAAACTGTCCGAGTGGCCAGGAACCAGATTAGGCAAGCTAAAGCCCAGATAGAATTAAATCTGGACAGGGACATCAAGGACAACAAGATAAACTTCTATAGGTATGTCAGGGATAAGGGCAAGACTAGGGAAGTTGTGGGACCTCTCCGGAAGGAAACAGGAGACCTGGTCACCCAGGATATGGAGAAGGCTGAGTTACTGAATGACTTTTTTGCCTTGGTCTTCACTGGTAAGGGCTCTAACCACACCACCCAAGTCACAGAAGGCAAAAACAGGGGCTATGAGAATGAAGAACCGCCCACTGAAAGGAGAAGATCAGGTTCGAGACCATCTAAGGAACCTGAAGGCGCATAAGTCCGTGGGACCTGATGAAATCCATCCATGGGTCCTGAGGGATATATTTGAGAAGTCGAGGCAGTGTGGTGAAGTTCCTGCTGACTGGAAAAGGGGAAACACAACCCCCATTTTCAAAAAGGGAAAAAAGGAAGACCTGAGGAACTACAGGCCGGTCAGTCTCACCTCTGTGCCTGGCAAGATCATGGAGCAGATCCTCCTGGAATCTCTGCTAAGGCACATGGAAAAGAAGGAGGTGATTTGAGACAGCCAGCATGGCTTCACCAAGGGAAAGTCATGCCTGACAAATTTGGTGGCCTTTTACGATATTGCCACAGCCTTGGTAGACAAGGGCAGAGCAACAGACGTCATCTACCTGGACTTATGCAAAGCATTCGACACTGTCCCGCACAACATCCTGGTCTCAAAATTGGAAAGTCATGGATTTGAAGGATGGACCACTCGATGGATGAGGAACTGGCTGGATGGCCGCCCTCAAAAGCTTGTGGTCAATGTCTCAATGTCCATGTGGTGGCCAGTGACGAGTGGTGTTCCTCAGGGGTTGGTACTGGGACCAGTGCTGTTCAACATCTTTGTTGGACACCCTCATGAAGTTCAACCAAGCCAAGTGCAGGATCCTGCACCTGGGACATGGAAATCCCAAGCACAAATACAGGTTGGGTGGAGAATGGCTGGAGAGCAGCCCTGAGGAGAAGGACTTGGGAGTGCTCGTGAATGAGAAGCTCAATATGAGCTGGCAGTGTGCACTGGCAGCCCAGAAAGCCAACCGCATCCTGGGCTGCATCAAAAGCAGCGTGGCCAGCAGGGTGAGGGAGGTGATTCTATGTGGGTTCAGTTAAAGTTCACTCACACAACTAAGATTTATGTGCATCTGGAGCAACAGTGTGTGCCAGTAGCAACCTTGAGAGCAGGGGAGGAGGAGAAACATAAGTTACACATCCTGAAGCTCATCCTGACAAAACCAGAACACAGTCTGGGAACCGAAACTTGTCCTGGTAGCAGAGTACCTGTTATTGTGATAAGCTCAGTAGAAGGTAGAAAATATTTTTGTAAGTCCATAATTGGGCATTACGAGGGGAGTGGGTTTGTGTCTTAGTGTATATAATTTTCTCTGTGTAGCAATAAAGGGTCGGATTTGGATTCGCTTACTGCATGACCTACGAGTCTGTGATTTCTTCATACGCCACAATTCTACCCCTCTACTCTGCTCTGGTGAGACCCCACCTGGAGTATTGTGTTCAACTTTGGAGTCCTCAACACAGGAAGGACATGGAACTATTGGAACGGGTCCAGTGGAGGGCCACGAAAATGATCAGAGGGCTGGAGCGCCTCTCCTATGAAGACAGGCTGAGGGAGCTGGGGTTGTTCAGCCTGGAGAAAAGAAGGCTCTGGGGAGACCTCATAGCAGCCTTCCAATATCTGAAGGGAGCCTACAGGAGAGCTGGAGAGGGACTCTTTGTCAGGAAGTGTAGCAATAGGATGAGGGGTAATGGTTTTAAATTGAAAGAGGGGAGATTTAGATTAGATACTAGAAAGAAATTCTTTCCTGTGAGGGTGGTGAGACACTAGAACAGGTTTCCCAGAGAAGTTGTGGATGTCTTATCATTGGAAATGTTCAAGACCAGGCTGGATGGGGCTTTGAGCATCCTAGTCTAGTGGGAGGTGTCCCTGCCCGTGGGAGGTGTCCCTGCCCATGGCAGGGGAGTTGGAACTCGATGATCTTTATGGTCCCTTCTAACTCTAACCTTTCTATGATTTTATGATTCTATGATATTCAAGTAAGCTAACATTTACCATATTTTATTACTATCTTTGTGAGTTATATCTAAAATTAACTACACAGTCTGAGCAATTCCTTATTTACTGTACTCTGCTGGATATCATCTTTCCTACTTCAGCTGTCTCCCTCTACAGATAAAATTACCAAATGCATTGACTCAAAATGAAGACATTAAAGGCAAAGGCAAAGACAAAGCAAGACACTTTGTGCATTTTAAACTCCCAAAAGGAAAGCCAAGTCTCTGCTCACAGGGTCCAACTCTGTATTTGCGTGAGACTTGCTGAGTGGGAACAAGCAGAACAGATGCAGTACTCAATAAAAGCCTGGGCGGGGGGAAGCTTTCTGTGTAACACTTCTGCCTCCACTCAACCACAGTAATCTAGAAAAACTATCAGAGACTTGCAGAATTGATATTTAAATTTCTTATTGAATGAGCCACTGTATCTACTTTTGGAAAAATCATATAATGGATTACTAGATGAAGCTACATCAGATAAAAATAAGAAAGACTTCCCAATCAAATTTTCTTGTTCATTAAGATCAGTTATTGTCATTTCACTGGCATATCCTAGACCTACAAGTTAATTAAGCAGACTGCATGTAGCCTGACTAGGCTGTTCAGATCAACTGTCTGCATGTACTTGTCGTGCTGCTGGTTATACCCATGCCATGTTAAGCAGCTGCACCCCAGGCCCACAGGCAGAAAGGCCAGTCTCCAGCCACATCACACACAACCTGCTGCAACAGCGCAGGGTGGCAGATGTGCTGAGCGCACATGGACAAACTGATGCAGCTGTGCAGCCATTCATTCTTGATTGTTCACTTGAGATACCTATATAGCCAGAGTTAAATCATTCTTTTATCTTCTGAAACAATATATAAAAGAGCAAAGGAAGAGGAGGTGCTGTTGCAGGCAAAAACAGTTTAGTGATTTGGGGAATTTCAGTTTAAATTATTTGTAAAAATAAAATTTGAAAAATAAAACCAACCAACCATCCAAACCCTTAGGAAAACATCCCTGCTTCCCTCTGGACATCTCTCCCCCCTGCTTTTTTGTTCTCCAGTCCCTTTGCTGCATGTTGTGTTCAGTCCCTTCAGTGAGACAACAGGCAGTGCAGGAGACTGGGGTCAGTGCATTGTGGTTCCTCCACTGAGAGTAGTCCCTTTAGAGTCATACCTCTCATTCCCTGCTTTGGTGGCCACCTTGAGTCCAGTCTATGCTCAGGCTGTGTGATGGTGTGCTCTTCCCCCCCCACCCCGGGCACCAATCTGATCTATATCTCCCGTAACCCTGCCCGAGCAATAACCACCTGTGGTGGTCACAATGGGTGCATGTAGTCGTGATGGCGGCACCCGGCTCAACATGTTTTTGGGGAGACAGATAACAACACAATAGCTAAGGCCTAACTTGAGCAATACTGGTACTGTTGTCAACATGCAAATATGACTATAGGTCAATCATCTTACTCTATAAATAGTGAACAGCCCAAGAGCCCTTTGAGCTCTCCTGCACGGCAGCGAGCTCTCCTGCATGGCACGACAGCCAGGATCTCCCCTTGAGCAGGGACACCCTCTCAAGGTTACTTCTCGAGATTCAGAGATTCCTTGCCACAACAGATCCTTGATAAGTGGTTAATAGCATGCTAAACTTTGAAATCTTAGCTAAGTGATATAAAGGATTGATTGCGCATATATAATCCTTTAGACAGAAACCGTTGACCAAGACTGGGACTAGGATTAGATCCAGCCGCCCCTAGACTCCTCTCTGAGAAGGAGTTTAGAAAGCAAGGGGGTCCTTTCTGAACCTCATGACTCAACGGGAGGGTCTCCCTGACAGCTCTGTCTGACCCTGTCCTCTGTGCAGTAAATAACCAAGTGTGCCTTGCCATCTCGAATCTTGTTAAACCACTGTTGCATTTACCATCAAATTTTGTTAAATCTCTGTTTTATATCAAGAAATGTATCACTGCTTCTCTCTACAAGTGAAGTGCATCGCTCCATCTGCGACAGGCTGCTACTTCTCTCTCTACTTCTCGTGCTCCAGTGTGGCCTTTTTCTTTTCTGGTGTCTCCTCTTTCCTCCTGCTCTGGCCTTGTTTCTCTTTTATCTTGGTATTTACTGCCTTTTCTTAAATATGTTTTCACAAAGGTGCCACAAACTCCTATGATTGGCTCAGCTTTGGTGCACAGTGGGTCTGTTGCAGAGTTGGCTGGAACCAGCTGTGACCAGCACAGGCCAGTCCAACACCTCCTGGCACAGAGGTCACCCCTGCAGCCCCCCTCCCCCCAAGCTACCAAAACCTTGCCAGTTATACCCAATACAGGTGCACACCACTAACATTAAAATATTACAAATATTACAAAATATTACAATATTGCAATATATTACAAAAGTCCCCAATTCTGATACTGGTGCCTCAGGAACAAGTGCCTGTGTGTGAACCTGATTTGCTATCTCAGGAGTCACAACAGGGCTAATAGAGAATGACAACCTTGCAAAGGATTTAGCACTAAGACAAAGTGAAGCATTTCCACCATGGCTGCTAGTTAACTGTCCACACTTGTACTGAAATTGCTGCCAATGTTAACTCCTTTTGCCACCAGCAGTTTAAAGACAGTATTTACGAGATGTCACTGAAATGGAGAAAAGGGTGATTCTACCTAATCCAGGTGATAGACAGCCCAACCAGAGGAGAAGCATTACTGGACCTGTTGCTCGCCAGCACAGATAAACAGATTGGTGGCACCTTGGGCTGCAGTGATTATGCCCTGGTGGAATTCACGGTCTTGAAGGATATGGGCTAGGTGAAGAGTAGAGTCAGGACCCTGAATTTTAGGAGAGCAAACTTTCAGTTGTTTAAGGAATTAGTAGTTGGGACCCCCTGGGAAACTTCCCCAAGGGACAAAGGAGCTCAACGGAGCTGGTAGCTCTTTAAGGACATTTTTCTTAGATCACAAGAACTCTTGATTCCCCCATGTAAGAAATCAGGCAAGGAAGGCAGGAGACCAGCATGGCTGAGTAAAGAGCTCTGAGTCAAATTAAAGTGTAAGAAGGAAATGCACAGGCAGTGGAAGCAGGGACATATATCCTGGGAAGAGTATAGGGGACACTGCCTGATATTGTGTAGGTATGGGATCAGGAAAGCTAAGGCACAACTGGAGCTCAATGTGGCAAGGGATGCAAAGAATAATAAGAAGGGCTTCTACAGGTATGTTTGCCAGAAAAGGAAGATTGAAGAAAATGTACCCCCCTGAAAAATAAAATAGAAGACTGGTGACTGGTGACAACCAACATGGAGAAGGCTGAGGTACTCAACAATATTTTTGCCTCAGTTTTCAATGGAAATCTCTCTTCCCACATCTCTCAAGCCCTTGAACCTCAAGGCAAGGACCTTCCCATCATAGGAGAAGATCAGGTTCGAGACCACCTGAGGAACCTGAACATACACTAGTCCATGGGACCCAACAAGATGCATCCCAGGGTCCTGAGGGAATTGGCTGATGTGGTTGCCAGGCCACTCTCCATGATATTTGAAAAGTCATGGCAGTCAGGTGAAGCTCTCAGTGACTGGAAACAGGGAAACATCACACCCATTTTTAAAAAGGGTAGAAAGGAGGACCCTGGGAACTACCAACCAGTCAGCCTCACCTCTGTGCACAGTAAGATCATGGAGCAGATCCTCCTGGGAGACATAGAGACACAAGGGAGACTGGGAGATGATTCGAGACAGCCAATATGTCTTATGTCTTTGCTAAGGGCAAATCATGCTTGACTAATCTGGTGGCCTTCTACAATGGAGTGACTGCATCAGTGGATAAGGGAAGAGCTACAGCTATCATCTACCTGGACTTCTGCAAGGCCTTTGATACAGTCCCCCACAACATTCTTGCTGCTAAATGGGAGAGATATGGGTTTGATGGATGGACTGTTAGATGAGTAAGGAATTGGCTGGATGGCCGCGTCCAAAGAGTTACAGTCAATGGCTCAATGTCCAAGTGGTTACTGGTTTCCAGTAACGAGTGGTGTCCCTCAAGGGTTCATACTGGGACCAGTACTATTTAATATCTTCATCAATGACATAGACAACAATGCGATTGAGTGCACCCTCAGCAAGTTTGCGGATGACACCAAGCTGAGCAGTGCAGTTGATTCATTAGAGGGAAGGGATGCCATCCAGAGGGACCTTGACAGGCTTGAGTGGGCCCATGGGAACCTCATGAAGTTCAACAAGGCCAAGTGCAAGGTCCTACACATGGGTCTGGGACATAGCGCTTAGTGACATGGTTTAGTGATGGTTTGGGGTTTTTTGGGTATTTTTGTGGTTTTTGTTTTTTTTATCAGAGTTAGGTTGATGGTTGGACTAGATGATCTTAAAGGTCCCTTCCAACCTAGACAATTCTATGATTCTATGATTTCATTTGGACAGAAATACACAGAGAATCTGTGGTGGAAAAAATAATACTAGCAATTATAGGATGTGATTTCTATAGAGAAACAGCAGGCAAAGGACTAGTTGGAGCAGCAATGATGAGAATATCATGCATGGCACAGAGATGTGATGCTGCTGCTGTATCTTGGAAGAGGAAGCAGCACTACAGTTGAAACACTTACAACTGTGTAGGGACTGCTATCTTTTGCCTGCCTATGGCATGTTAAGGCTAACTCCTGAAATCAATTCATACTCCTTCACACAGATATGGACTGCTTTAGATTTAACTGCACATAAGCACCTTTCATGAGCTGGTTGCCCTACAGCACAGACAAGCACATATGGCCCAAAACAGTCTTGAAGCTCATCAGGTCTCTATGTCATTCATTGCACTATACTGGTTAGCTCTTTGTGGCCACCCTCTGTAGAAATGTAGTCAGAGCAGGGCCTGATCCAACATCCATAGCCCTTTATAGACTTGAAGGATCATACATGTGAAATAATGGGAAGGGGGACGGGGATAATAATATCAGGCTTGTCTGCGACAAGCTGTGGGGTATCACATCAGGGTTAGAGGGATGGGGTGCTAGTAAGGGCCTTCAGCCTGTTGCCCTGAGGCAGGCTGGGGACACTGCATTCCGGTCAAAGTCTCACACAGACGAGCCAGGGGCTCCTGAGGTGGGAGAAGTCAACAGGGAGTCAACCTGTGAGACACCTCAAGGGGTGTTCCCATGGGAGTTTCCAGGCAGGCGCGACGTAGTCACCCCAACGCGGGTCCTTGCAGCCACAGCTAACCGGTGCGGCGCACGACGGACCTCTCTTTTTTCAGCTTTGCAGGCGTGGCGGCAGGATGGGTGAGTGTTGTAGCGGTGACTTTGGGGGCTACAGGGGGAGGTGGGGAGGAGAGCGCGAGAGCGAGCGAGTCGTGGCGGCGACCTTAAGGGGATTAGGACCTGGGGGGGGGAAGTGTGCGTGCGCGCGCGCATGTAGGCGCGGAGAGGTGGCCTAGAGCGCTCCCCTTCACTGTCCCTAGAGTCTCTTTCCCTGGCTTTGGGGCCTCGTGACGTCCCTAGGCTTCGGTGTTACCTGCGCCTCCGTTAGCCTTTCTCTCTTATTCTCCTGTTGGTAGCGATACTGTCGGTCCCTGTTGTGCCCCCCCCCCACCGCCCCCCCCTACACACGAGGAGGTCTGCGGTCTCGCGTGCCCCGTGGCCGTAGGTTGCCGCTGGATTGAATCAAGAGGCCTGCGAGGAGCAGCGACCGCAGGAGCTGCTCGGTGACCTCTAGCTCTCTCTGCTGGTGTTTTCTAGGGAAGTGCCGTGGGCTCCGCACGGCTCGGAAACTCCGCAGCCACCGCCGTGATCAGAAGTGGCACGACAAACAGTATAAGAAGGCCCACTTGGGCACAGCGCTGAAGGCCAACCCCTTCGGCGGCGCTTCTCACGCCAAGGGAATTGTTCTGGAAAAAGTGTGGGTAAAACTCCCGGGGTGCGCCTTTACGGCCTTGCAGGCGCTGGGGGTAGTTTGCCGTGGGATGGGGACAGCTTGTGCTTGTGCAGGGTTAGGAGTATCCAAGAGTATGCTCTCAGCGGTGAGCGAAGTCGTAGCACAAGTGCCTGGTGCTTGTGTCTGACCCACAGCCACCTAACGTACAGCGTAGGATATTCTGGGTTGTAATTCTTGGAGTTGCCAGGAAAATTCCTGGTAATTTGGGACCTTTGAAAGATCCCATATGTGACTTTAAAGAAGAAATAACTCTAAGTTGTTTTTTCTAAATATGTTACAGTTTTTCTACCTGAAATATGACAAATTTTTACTATTTTGTAGCTTCTATGTACTAAGTTGAAAACAGTTGGGTTTTTTTAGGTGACAATGCTGAAAGGTATTTGTTCTCATATACTCAGTGTTGGTTTTGAAATTGTGTATAACCTTTAGAAGAAAAATAATCTTACTTAATATTTAAGTTTAGTTGGGGGGGTTCAGTGTGTATGTTTTGTTTGATGCAGTCAGCAAGTATCAAAGATTCCATCTACTTGTGTTCTGGCTTTTTGTTAGTAACAAATTTTGTTAGGATACTCTCAGGACTCCAAGGTGTTTCTTTTTCATTTTCAAATTTTTAATTACTGTTAATATTTATCTCTAGAAGACTTGCTTTCAGTTTTTACTCTGTTTACGAACTAATTAAGTCTTTGGATATTGCGTAGCTCTAAGTAGATCGCTAATATTTTTTGCTTTTGAAATACATATGTGACTTATGGTTAGTACAAAATAACATAGTGATTCATGGTATTGTAATGAATATCTGCTAATTTATCAAACAGATTTTTGTTAATGTATTTTTATGCACTTCTGTTTTAGTGGAGTAGAAGCTAAGCAGCCTAACTCTGCCATCAGGAAATGTGTCAGAGTCCAGCTGATCAAGAACGGCAAAAAAATAACAGCATTTGTTCCCAATGATGGTTGCCTGAATTTCATTGAGGTGAGTAGTTTTCAAGAAACAACCTATAGAAAGCTGTGTATGAAAGTAAAGAAACACACGATTGACAGAATCAGGTGATGGCTAGACAAGGGTTTATGTCATTCTGAACTGTGTATATCTTAATGCTGTATCTGCAGAAGCAGATGAGAAATACCAGAGGTGGTTTTGTACTCTTCACTTGCTAAGGTAAGCTGGTCCTCAAGCAGTACTCCTGCAAGCTAAATGATACCTCAGCTTATGTTTCCCTTCTCCAAAATACTGAAGGGGATAATACATAATTCATGTATATCTGTCAATAGACTTCAACATTTACTGTCTTTCCACCTTTTCCTTAGAAAGTCTGTGATGTGGGTCAAATTTAATGTAAATTATGTTAGAAGTATGTACAGGTTTAATGTTTATAGCTCTGTATTTGCACTGTCTTTCATTCTAGGAAAATGATGAAGTTCTGGTTGCTGGTTTTGGCCGGAAGGGTCATGCTGTTGGTGACATTCCCGGAGTTCGCTTCAAGGTTGTCAAAGTAGCCAATGTTTCTCTGTTGGCCTTGTACAAGGGCAAGAAGGAGAGACCAAGATCATAAATTGATGTGCCAAGAATATAAATAAAATTTGTAATTGGAAAAACTCTTATACTTGTTATGTAAGGCTTATGGTGTGGGTTTTCTTTGTTGTTGTGGTGGTTTTTTGTTTTTATTTTAATGTGGTATCTGTGAGTGACATAACTCACAGATGACAGGGCATGCTGTCGTGTGTATGTGTGTGTGTTTGCAGATGGCATTTTCTTCTGTAAGAAAGCTTTGCTTTAGACTGATAGAAGAAAGCCAGAGCATCTTTATAACCAGTAGGTGAGTTTAATAAGCACTTAAGTTTCAAGAGTACAGGATAACTATACTTTCTCTTTGGACACTAAATAGTTCCTCTGTCAGATAACTATGTAAGGTGGCTTTTTTTAAATTCTGAAGTATTAACATATTACTCCCTTCTTCTTACTGATCTATTTGGCAGCTGTGCATAGATACTGTTAGACAGATGTTGGTATTAACTGAAAGAATACTACGCAATCTGGAACTAAATTATAGGCTCAGTCTTTTTTAGAACAAACAGGCACCAGTCTAGTGTAGCTGGAATTTTATCTTTGGTCCTCTTGTTGTCCCAAAGTGGGGTCATTTACCTGGTGTGCAGACGCCAATGTACACACAGAGCAGAGGTTTTATCTATTTATTTCATTTCTGCAGAGATGGGTGCTAGGCGGTAATCCACAAAGCTAGCACACCGGCCTACAAACTTTTAGGAATATTTATACGGTTCAAAACACAGAAATACACACCCTTAATTATAATTATTGGTTAGTACCTTAGGTTAACAATTTCTATTGGTTAGTACAGTCTCTTGCTTTCATTTAAAGCTACAAGGTCCTTTAATTGATGTGTGCATGCTCCAGTACTGGGGGTGGTGGTGTGTGTGTAGTTCTGTTCAGTCTCCAATTGAGTTGGTGGTCCCGATCTCCCACTGCCACCTTGACCTTTCCCTCAGTTACTGCAGATCTTTGTTGCTTTTTTCTTTTTGCTCTAACCTCTCACCACCCAGGTAGGGGAATGAGGGAAAAACAAGGAAACATGAGGGTTGAAATATAAATAGATTTAATAGGATAAGACTAAATAATTAACATAATAACAGTAAAGAACCAGTATTGATCCTGATACCAATATAAAATATACAAGAATTATACTCAGCCATTTATATCAGTAGGAAGCTGTATGCTTCCAGCAGGGACAGCAAATGTGGGACACTGCGAGCGCAATGGCTTCGGGAGGAAGGGGTCTGGTACCAGGGCGAGGAGTTCTCAGGATGGCAGCCATCATAGAAAAGAAGAAACTCCTCAGCAAACTTTCTAATTTATATTGAATGTGATGTTCATGGTATAAAATAATCCTGTTGGCAGCTTGGGTGCCTGGGTCTTGCTCCTCCTTGTCCCTGCACCTGGCAAGGCTCAAAAACACTGAGACCTTGAATACCACATACCCCAGCTGGCTATAAAGTAAATATTTTCACAAATTCAGACATTAGTCTCTTCTAAAAGTGCAGTTTTCCCCAGCATCAGAAGATAAATTAGTCCTGTGTCACTCAAATCTCTACCACTGAATATTTTGTAGCTTAGTCAGCTGGGAATTTGCGAGATTTAGATTCATAGAATCATAAATGGTTAGAGTTGGAAGGGACCTTAAAGATCATCCTTCAGATCATGTACAAGCAGTTTTGAACTTGGATTTCCCTTATCCGTGTAAATGCTATAACCACTGTCATAATGAACATATGTTTGTTCGAGCAGCCTTTTTTCAACTTTATGGGGGAACTTAGGAAAAGTTTATGTTTGCAATTTCAGAATTAAGACCTCTTTCTGTTGCAACCTGACTTTAATACCCTTTAGGAATTTTACCATGAGGCCTTAACTCAGTGTCTCTTCAGTGTTTCCTCCTTGTTGCATTAAACAGCTTTTCAGATCGAGTTTGCTCATTCTTGGGCATCTGCAAGTGACCCAGTCAAGATTTTTATATACATTTATTTGGATGCTGATTTCCAGCTGGAGAAATGTAGCCTGAAGATTTCTTCCAACTCTGTCTTGGCTCTGTGCTCCCCTGCAAATGCTGAACAATGGGGCAACAGAATGTGTTTCTGACCAGAGTTTTAGGATTTGATTTTGTCTCAGCAGGGAAAGAGAAAAGCAAGAATGCAGAAGGTAAGTGCATTCTCTGCTCTCAGGAGAGAAGGAAAGAAAAAGAAGCAAAGTGGTCTTAGCTGTAGAGAAGAAAGGGGTTGAGATGGCAAGACCCATGGGAAGAGAACAGAATTTCTGTTATGAGATAGATGGGGATAAAGTGAGAAAGAGGCAATATGGTTCTAGCTCTCATCCTCAACCAGAATGGATATGGGAATACAGACAGAGCTCCCACAGAAGCATGTGGCTGTCCAGGTCACAGGCTGCAGGGAATGCCAGGACCTTTTACTGGTAACGAGTAGCAGCTATGAGACCTGTTGTGTGAGATGTGAACAGGTGAATGATCTGCTCAGCCTGGTGGCAGAGCTGAGAGGGGAAGTTGAAAGGTTAAGGTGTAGAGAGGAAAGCAGCCAGGGACTAGGAGCTCCTGTATCCAGCCCCAGTTAGGCTAAAGGAAGAAGCCTAAATGATAAGAATGAATGGAGGCAGGTTCATGGTCAGGGCAGCAGAACTCCCTCCCTTGCCCACCGTACCCCATCCTGTACCTCTGAAGAACAGATACAAGGTACTGGTTGAGGAAGGCCAGTCAAGTGAGGATATAGAAGATGGGCAGTCTTCATTACAGATGCCGCCTCAGCCAAAAAAAGAGTACACCCCGGATCACCACCACAACCACAAGGAGAAAACGAAGGGTTATAGTTGTTGGTGACTCCTTCCTAAGGGGGATGGAGGGACCAGTATGCCGTGTGGACCCTCCTCAGAGGGAAGTCTGCGTTCTTCCTGGAGCCCGGGTTAAGGACGTTACCAGGAAACTTCCTGACTTAGTACGTCCTTCAGACTATTATCCATTACTGGTTTTCCATGTAGGCACAGAGGAATCTATGACTTGCAGCCCCAGATCAATAAAAAGAGACTTCAGGAAGTTGGGAGGGCTGGTAAGGGAGTCTGGGGCACAGGTTATCTTTTCATCACTGCTTCCAGTTGCGAGTAATGATGCTGGGAGGAACAGACGAATACAGTCAATTAATACGTGGCTCTGTGGCTGGTGTCACCACCATAACTTTGGGTTCTTTGACAATGGATTGGCCTATACAGCACCGGGTCTGTTAACATCAAATGGGAGGCACCTCTCTCAAAGGGGGAAGGGGGTTCTTGCCCAAGAGATTGCGGGGTTGATTGACAGATCTTTAAACTAGATATGAGGGGGGAGGAGTTTAATAATATCAGGCTTCTCTGTGGCAAGCTGTGTGGTAAGACATCAGGGTTAGGGGGACAGGGTGCTAGTAAGGCCCTTCAGCCTGGCTCCCTGAGCCATGCTGATGACGCTGCATTGCAGTCAAAGTCTTATGGAGAAGAGCCAGCAGCTCCTGAGGTAGTTGAAGTAAACAGAGAAACACCTGTGAGACACCTCAAGGGGTGTTCCCCTAAGAAGGTGGCACAGCCAACAGCCCAGCTGAAGTGCCTCTACACCAACGCACGCAGCACGGACAACAAACAGGAGGAGTTGGAAGCCACTGTGCTGCTGGAAAGCTATGATATAGTGGCCATCACTGAAACCTGGTGGGATGAATCCTACGACTGGAGTGTGGCTATTGAGGGCTACAAGCTGTTCAGAAGGGGCAGGCAAGGAAGGAGGGGTGGAGGTGTTGCCCTCTATGTTAAGGAATGGATAGAGTGTGAGGAGATGTCCCCAAAGCCCTCCCTGGGGGCCGATGAAGAGAGAGTTGAGAGCTTGTGGGTGAGGATTAAGGGGCAGGCCAATATGAGGGACACCGTTGTGGGTGTTTATTACAGGCCACCTGATCAGGATGGGGAAGCTGATGAGGCCTTTTACAATCAGCTCAAAGTAGCCTCGCAATCACAGGCCTTGGTTCTCATGGGGGACTTCAATCACCCTGATATCTGCTGGGAAGGCTACACAGCCAGGCATGTACAATCCAGGAGGTTCCTCCAGTGTACTGATGATAACTTCTTGTCTCAGGTGGTGGAGGAGCCAAC
This sequence comes from Numenius arquata, assembly GCF_964106895.1. NCBI lineage: Eukaryota > Metazoa > Chordata > Aves > Charadriiformes > Scolopacidae > Numenius > Numenius arquata. The sequence continues at coordinate 35,140,248 of NC_133615.1, forward strand.
AAGGAGAGGTGTACTACTGGAACTAGTTCTGACAAAGAGGGACTGGTGGAGGACATTAAGGTTGGGGGCAGCCTCGGCTGCAGTGACCGTGAAAAGGATAGAGTTCAGGATCGAGGGTAGTATGCGCAGAACAACAAGTAGGACTGTAACCTTGGATTTCAGGAGGGCTAACTTCGACCTCTTCAACAAACTGCTTGGAGAAATCCCATGGGATAGGGCTCTGGAAGGTAGGGGGGCTCATGAGAGCTGGACGATATTCAAATATCGCTTTCTCCAAGCTCAAGATCGGTGCATCCCTAAGAGCAAGAAAACAGGCAAGGGAAGCAGGAGACCTGCGTGGCTGAGCAGGGAGCTTCTGAAAAAACTCAAGTGGAAGAAGGAAGTTTACACTGAGTGGAAGAAGGGACTGACCGCTTGGGAAGATTACAAGAATGCCATCAGAGTATGCAGGGATGAAACGAGGAAAGCCAAGGCCTCCTTGGAATTAAACTTGGCAAGGGATGTCAAAGTCAACAAGAAGGGTTTTTTCAAGTATATTGAAAGCAAAAGGACAACTAGAGAAAATGTGGGCCTGCTGCTGAATGAGACGGGTGCCATGGTGACGGAGGATGCAGAGAAGGCGGAATTGCTGAATGCCTTCTTTGCTTCAGTCTTCACTGCTCAGGCCAGCCCTCAGGAGTCCCAGACTTTGGAGGAAACAGAGAAAGTCTGGATGAAGGAAGACTTCCCCTTGGTGGAGGAAGACCAAGTTAGGGAACAGTTAAGTAAACTGGATACCCGCAAGTCCATGGGTCCTGATGGGATGCACCCACGAGTGCTGAGGGAGCTGGCAGAAGTCATTGCTGGGCCGCTCTCCATCATCTTTGAAAGATCCTGGAGAACAGGCGAGGTGCCCGAGGACTGGAGGAAAGCCATTGTCATCCCAGTCTTCCAAAAGGGCAAGAAGGAGGACCCGGGAAACTACAGTTCAGTCAGCCTCACCTCCATCCCTGGAGAGATGATGGAACGGCTCGTTCTGGGCCTCATCTCAAAGCATATGGAGGAAAAGAAAGCTATCAGAAGTAGTCAACACGGATTCACCAAGGGGAAATCATGTCTGACTAACCTGATAGCCTTCTACGATGGCATGTTTGGATGGATAGATGAGGGGAGGGCGGTGGATGTTGTCTACCTTGACTTCAGCAAGGCTTTTGACACAGTCTCCCACAGCACCCTCATAGGTAAGCTTAGGAAGTGTGGGTTAGATGAATGGACAGTGAGGTGGATTGAAAACTGGCTGAAAGACAGAGCTCAGGGTTGTTATTAGGGGCACAGAATCTAGCTGGAGGTCCGTAACAAGTGGTGTTCCCCAGGGGTCAGTACTGGGTCCAGTCCTCTTCAATATATTCATGAATCACAGAATCACAGAATCGTCATGGTTGGAAAGGACCTCTGAGATCACCGAGTCCAACCATACACATACACAAAAAACCACTACAGTCTCGGCCACTAGAGCATGCCCTGAAGTGCACATCTACACGTTTCTTAAATACCTCCAGGGATGGTGACTCAACCACCTCCCTGGGCAGGCTGTTCCAGTGCCTGACCACTCTTTCAGTAAAGTAATTCTTCCTAATATCCAATCTAAATCTCCCCTGCCGCAACTTCAGACCATTTCCTCTGGTCCTGTCATTATTCCCTTGGGAGAAGAGGCCAACACCCACCTCTCTCCAACCCCCTTTCAGGTAAGTTGTAGAGGGCAATGAGGTCACAGCTCTCTGGGCACGGCCATCCAGCCAGTTTTTTACCCAGTGAAGAGTACACTTGTCTATGCCATGGTTCGCCAGCTTCTCCAGGAAAACGCTGTGGGGCACGGTGTCAGAAGCCTTACCAAAGTCCAAGTAGACAACGTCCACAGCCTTTCCC